>NC_134408.1:154055668-154325668 GCF_038048845.1 Mixophyes fleayi | reverse complement strand
GACATGATCTTGTTGGAGGTTTTCTATTCCCACTCAAAAACATGTATAATGTCAATGTACTATAGGAACTAACACATAGATATTTCATTGTCGTTCACAAACTAGAGGTCAGAGCTTCTGCAGACTAGAAAGATAACGAGAAAGAGCTTCTCTAGTTTAGACGTATAACAGTACCTTGGAGATATAAGTTACAAAGTTTGTTTTAGCCTAACAAGCATCTTCCAGAAGTATTATTGTACAGTCAGCACAAGTGCGTCCTCTCGTCTCTCTCTGGTTGTTGTACTATACACCGCAGGGAAAATCTACCATAATCCAGCATCACAAGTGCTGACAGTTCCCATAGACTATCAGCATCTGGAGAGCAGACCTATAATAGTCCACCTGCCATAGGACAGACCAGACGTCCAGCACCTGCAGCACCTTGGACAGCAGCCTCTAGGGTCCTACAGAGTAATAACAATGACACTCACTAGTCACAGCTGGTTTATTGTCATCAGCATAAGGCGAAGTTCAGATAATCCCTGTGGATTACACCAATCAGATGCAGGGTGGATTTCTGTCGTAGTAGGATATAGTCTTATGTATTATATGTTTGATTGTGGTCAGAGGATATGAACTGAACCTGTCTGGATGAATCCACATTGTTTCCAATCTAATGGGAATTGTTATCGGTTTTAGGGATATAATGTGTTATATGTAAATAACCCGAACTCTTTGTATTTGTAGATTACAATAGGTCTTTGTCATGAACCACCGGCCTCTGGGGGGATCTAAATGTTCCTCCCCTGTACCCTGCTGACACCTCTCTTCTACTCATCTCTCTACATTGACCATATCCAGTTGTGCCGATGTCTGGCCCATGTCCCTGTGATCTGGAGGTGGCTCTGGCCTCTGGATTTACAATTCTCATAGAGATGGTTATGTACAAATATTAAACAGGGTTCTTCACCAATATGTGACGTATTTACTGATCTGTAGACATCTAGAGAAGAGAGAAGCCACAAAGTCCTCTTCAGTCTGTACATGGGACCAGCACGGTGCACTCAGTGTCACTGTACAGAATGTCCTTCAGGCTCCAATTCATCCCGGACAATTGATGAGATGTTGATGTCTTACAATGATCCCATCACCCTCATCTGCTGGTTTCTGATCTGGGGATATCCTCTGAGACGGAACTGTGGTTCGACTTCTAAAAAGTAGCTTTATTAGACATGAAATGTGGGAAAAAAGGAAGGAATTTAATTTCATTAGTTGTTAAAACAAGTCCATGTCCTAACTGACATTTTACTAACGTTTTGGAACAAAGTTTAGAAAAAGGTTTCATCCTCCTTCTGATGCTGATGATTACATGCGTATTATCCTAATATTGGTGAACGTGTCAGTCAGTCTTTATAATAACTGCAAGATATGTAACACATAGAACAATTATAGTCTGCTTAGTGCATATATGTCGCCGTCACATCCCTTTAGTGGGAACTGAAGCTGTAATAATCCTCCCATTACTCTACCAATATCATCACTACTGTCACTAACACGATTAGTAATATCACTACTGTCACTAACACTAATATCACTACTGTCACTAACACTATTAGTAATATCACTATCACTATCAGTAATATCACTACTGTCACTACTGTCACTATCAGTAATATCACTATTATCACTACTGTCACTAACACGATTAGTAATATCACTACTGTCACTATCAGTAATATCACTATTATCACTATCAGTAACATCACTACTGTCACTACTGTCACTATCAGTAATATCACTACTGTCACTATCACTATTAGTAATATCACTACTGTCACTATCAGTAATATCACTATTATCACTATCAGTAGTAACGCTATCAGTACTATCACTATTAGTAATATCACTACTGTCACTATCAGTAATATCACTACTGTCACTATCACTATTAGTAATATCACTACTGTCACTATCAGTAATATCACTATTATCACTATTATTAATTATTATTATTATTAATTTTTATTTATAAGGCGCCACTAGGTCTCCGTAGCGCCGTACAGGGACAGACAGAAACACGGTACAGGGTGAGACAGCACAGTACAGTTAACAAGAATCACAGTAACTCAGAAGCTCAAGGTACAGCTAGATGAAAGGTGAGAGCCCCCATCGGGTAGCGAGAGGGGTAGAAGGGCAGAAGGACCTCATGGAGGAGACAAGGAGCTGGAGAGCAGAGTTAAGGTGGTGGAGAACAGGAGGAGAGGAGGCCCTGCTCGGAGGAGCGTACAATCTATTATCACTATCAGTAATATCACTAGTGTCGCTATCAGTAATATCACTATTATCACTATCAGTAATATCACTACTGTCACTATCACTATTAGTAATATCACCACTATCACTACTGTCACCACTGTCACTATCAGTAATATCACTATTGTCACTATCAGTAATATCACTACTGTCATTATCAGTAATATCACTATTGTCATTATCAGTAATATCACTACTGTCACTATCACTATTAGTAATATCACAACTGTCACCACTGTCACTATCAGTAATATCGCTAATAGTAATATCACTACTGTCACTATTATTATTATTATTATTATTATTATTATCCTTTATTTATTAGGCGCCACAAGAGATCCGCAGCGCCGTACACAGCACAAACAGTAGACTAAACAAGGTGACACATTACAAACGGTTAACAAAAAAATACCAAAACTTCAGAGACTCCAGGCAGACTAATGCAGTAAAGACGGAGCAGAAGAACAGGTATGGAGAACAAAGGGAAGAGGGCCCTGTTCAAATGAGCTCACATCCTAAGGGAGGGTAGACAGATCTCAGGCACACAGGGAGCAAGTTGAAGAAGTGGGGAGAGAACAGGGGGCAGGGAGGAGAGAGGGGAGAACAGGCGGAGGAGATGAGGGGGTTAGGTGGAAGGTTGGTAGGCCTTTAGGAACAGGTAAGTTTTGAGTGCCCTCTTGAAGGAGGACAGATTGGGAGAAAGACGGATGGAGCGAGGGAGGTCGTTCCAGTGAAGGGGGGCAGCACGGGAGAAGTCTTGGATTCTGGAGTGGGAAGAGGTGATAAGAGTGGAGGAGAGGCGACGGTCATTGGCCGAGCGCAGGGAGCGGGCAGGGGTGTGAATGGAGAGGAGGTTAGAGATGTAGGGGGCAGTAGAGTGGGAGAGAGCCTTGTAAGTGGTGGGGAGGAGTTTGAAAAGGATTCTGTAGGGGAAGGGGAGCCAGTGTAAGGCAAGGCAGAGAGGGGAGGCAGAGGAGGAGCGGCGTTAGAGGAAGATGAGTCTTGTGGCCGCATTGAGTATAGAGCGGACACTATCAGTACAATCACTATTATCACTATCAGTAATATCACTATTATCACTATCACTACTGTCACTACCATATTGCACCAATACAAAATTTAAATGAACCACACACCTCATTTGACCAATACATTAATTTAAAATATATTTTAAAATAAACAGTAATACTCGCCAACTACCAGCTTATTTCTTCATCTGTAATGATTTAAATCTTCCAAGTTTTTTTTAAAAAAATGCCTAATAAAATTAATTGCAAAGGTTTGTGGTTGACTATATAAATACACCTAATAAAATTAATTCCAGGTTGGCAAAAAAAAAAATCCTCTTTTCTTCCAGCTTGAATTACCCAAATAATCCGCTGGAACATGCTTAATAATGTAAAAAAAACATTCACAGACAAGGGAAACTAGCTCCTGACTGGAAGACCACCTAATGAAAAAACCTGGGACTGTCTCATGACCCAGATCTGACAGGTCCACCGGCAGTACAAGGGTTAATGTGTCTGGGGTTCCCGGCTGCCGCTAATATTGCCCTTTGAATGTCGACATTGTGATAAATGCAACTATCATATAACAATGTAACAACTACAATATATAATAACTGCTAAACATAACTGTCATATAACAATGTAACAACCACAGTATATAATAACTGCTAAACACAACTGTCATATAACAATGTAACAACCACAATATATAATAACTGCTAAATACAACTGTCATATAACAATGTAACAACCACAATATATAATAACTGCTAAACACAACTGTCATATAACAATGTAACAACCACAATATATAATAACTGCTAAATACAACTGTCATATAACAATGTAACAACCACAGTATATAATAACTGCTGAACACAACTGTCATATAACAATGTAACAACCACAATATATAATAACTGCTAAACACAACTGTCATATAACAATGTAACAACCACAGTATATAATAACTGCAGTATTAATACAGACAGACCTGCAGACTGTCAGCAGTTCTTCCTATCAGGACATGTTTAGAATATCTGCCTCTTTTCTGGTGGTTTGTTGTGTGGTTAATGCACCTGGATAAATTACATAGTTTGCATTTGTTCCGTGCGTAAAACTCGGGATGGTGGTTTCTGATCTGGCGGTTTGAGATCATACGGTTTTAGTTTTACTAAATCTCATGGTTCACTAACTGGACATAAAACCAGCAAAACGCACAGTAGTAAATCTACCCCTTATGTGTTTAGTTTCCTTAATTGTTATTTTTTTTTATAATATATCTACTGGGTGTTTCTTTTGGGTATAAATGTAACATTCATCAAATCATATTTTATTATCTACTATTGAGATGCCCACACGTTTTTCTTCTTTTATAAAGGAATAAATATAGAAACACGGCACAGATGCTCGTTAGTGATCTAATTTGCCTGAATATGACTCTCCTAATATGGTATAATGCGCAGTTATAGCTCCATTTAGAGGATCCGGTATATTCAAAGCAAAGATCCTTCCTATCAATACCTCTGATTTAATGAAACACAGTTCTTCTAGATAACCCCATTAAAGAACTATTTATTAAATGATTAATGTCCCTTTATAAATAAGACATTACATACAGTTTATTTCTGCATATCAGGACTTAGGAGAGAATATCTAATTGTTCAAAGTTTCAGCTGTGCGATTTAGGGATCTGCTTGTGGGATTCTAATGTATTTATGTCTTACTATGAGAACTGTTACTATGGAGGTATGATAAGCAACTATAGATGGATTGTACGTTTGTGAATGTCCTGTAAACAACTATGTATTATCGATGGTTGATTTTGTATATATACATTTCTATGAATACATATAAAGATAAATTCAAGGTGAGTTTGTCATGCACGATTCCATTCCCCATTTTTTAAGGTGTGTGTGTAGACATATCTATATTTCTTATCTTCTTTCTCCTGATGAAGTCTGAGTTACTAACAGACGAAACGCGTTGAGATGCTGGGATTGATTTTGCTGTGATACCACCAGAAATTCATTCTTACCTGGACTTGGTTCACTACATGATCGACATTACAGTGTCACAGTCACGAAGGTGGAGTTGGCGATACCTGCCAGCAGTTGGCGCTACTGAGTACTGAGGCGCGGAGTCTAACACGCCCCTGGTTTTCACCAGGGACCTCCGCAAGGACTTCGCTGCAAGGGACGTGCAGGTCGCGGCCCTCAGTATCAGTCAGCTGGCGAGGTAACAATTGAGGTAGTGGTGACAACCCACCAGGATGCAGGATGGAAGAATAGTCAGCAAGCCGGGTCAGAACCAGAGATACAGATATAGCCAAATCAGAAGCAGGAGAATGGTCAGGAAGCCGGGTCAGTACCAATAATCACTCTAAGCCAAAATCAGGAACCCAAGGAGAAGACAGGAACAAGCCGGGGTCAGAATCCAATAAACAGTAACACAGGAACAAACGCTGGAGCAAGGCTGAAGACCTAATACTCTGGCAAGCAAGTGGCGTCAGAGTGCGCTTTAAATAGAGAAGAGAGTTCCCTGATAGGTGCGCCAATATCGGCGGGAGAACCGTACACAATCGCCAAAAAGTCGCAGCGCAATGTACCGTGGTGCCTTGTGCATGCGTACGGATGGCAAAAGGAACAGACAGGGGTTGCTATACAGCGGAAGCCAAGCTAAGCGTACGCATGCGAATGGAATGGGAATATGCGTTTGCTATGCGACAGGATGCGGACATCGCAAGGAGGCAGGCGCTCGTCTAGAGGCAAAAGCAGGACGGCGCCTGACAGTACTCTCCCCTCTCTTCTTAGTCAAGGCTTGTAAGGTCGCTTCCCTCTCCCTCTTGAACTTGGCCAATAAACAAGGGGCGTGAATCTATTGTACATCGACCCAGGATCTCTCCTCTGGGCCATAGCCCCTCCAGTCAACAAGATATTGGTGGCGACCCCTGGAGATCTGGAAATCAAGAATCTGATTGATCTCATATTCCTCCCCATGATCCGTCTTTACTGGGACCGGGGGAGGGGTTCTTTTGACAAATCTGTTTAGAGCAAGGCATTTAAGTAAATAGATATGAAAGACGTTGTTAATCTTGAATGATTGAGGAAGGAGGAGTCTGAACGATACAGGATTTATGACTTTAATGATTTGAAAAGGTCCGATATAACAAGGTGCAAACTTCATGGTAGGAACTCGAAGTCTCAAATTCCTTGTGGATAGCCACACTTTGTCCCCGACTCGAAGTCCGGGGACTGGTCTATGCTGAAGATCGGCGCTAGTTTTGTAGCGTTGGGAGGATTCCAGTAACTTGGATTTGGCTTGAGACCATAGTTGGGAAAAGTCCTGAATATGATTCTGCATGGCCGAAAGAGCTGAACCATGTTGGGAAAGTTCAGAAAGGAGAGGGTGGAACCTGCAGGTAAGGAAAAATGGAGACCAACCAGTGGATTTGTGCACTTGGTTATTATGAGCAAATTCTGCCCAACACAAATAATGGCTCCATTCAGCCTGATTACCTGAAGAATAAGTCCTGAGAAACTGTTCCAAGTCTTGGTTGGCCCTCTCGGTTTGACCGTTGGTCTGAGGATGGTAGCCTGAAGAAAATTTTAGATTGACATCCAACTCTTTGCAGAATGATTTCCAGAACTTGGACACAAACTGTACTCCTCTATTAGAGATAATATCCTATGGACAACCGTGAGGTCGGAAAATCTCTTTGATGAAGAGGATGCCAAGAACAGAAGCCGAAGGGAGTCCCTTGAAAGGTATGAAATGAGCCAGCTTGGAAAATCTATCCACTACCACCCAGATTGAATTGAACCCATGGCTAGTTGGTAGATCGGTGATGAAATCCATAGAAATACTTGTCCATGGTCTCTCTGGAATGGGAAGTGTTACCAAGGGTCCTGCTGGAGATTGCCTAGGCGTCTTGTGTCTGGCACAGATTTCACAAGCTGCAACATCTTAACGTCCGCCTGGGAAGAGGGCCACCAATAATACCTAGAAATCAACGAGAGGGTCTTCTTAACACCAGCATGCCCTGCAAACAGAGAATCATGGGACCACTTGAGAGCCTTGGGCCAAAGCCTGAGGGCAAGAAAGGAACAACCGGGAGGAGGAACCTTAGCTGAGGTAAGGGCCACAATAGTAGTAGGATACAAGGTGGTTCTGGGGGCGGGTTGGGGATCTTTATCATCAAATGAACGGGAGAGAGCGTCAGCCCGAATATTCTTAACCCCAGGTCGAAAGGTCAAAATGAGGTTAAAACAGGAAAAAAACAGGGACCAGCGAGCCTGGCTTGTGTGCAGACACTAAGCTGTTTGCAAGTACGTTAAGTTCTTATGGTCCGTGTATACAGTAACAGCATGCTCAGCCCCTTCTAGCAAATGTCTCCACTCCTCTAAGGCTGTTTTAATGGCCAATAATTCCTTATGCCCGATATCGTGGTTTAGTTCGCTGGAGGAAAATCTTCTGGAACAGAAACCACAGGGATGAAACTTTCCATTACGATCTTTCTGTGAAAGAATGGCTCCTATGCCAATGGAGGATGCATCAACTTCAACAAAGAACGGCCGAGACAAGTCAGGTTGTAGCAAAATTAGGGCAGAGGAGAATGCTCTTTTTAATGACTGGAAGGCACTGAGGGCTTCGGGAGACCGTGATTAAGCTGCTCCCTTGCGGGTGAGGGCAGTAATGGGAGAGATGAGAGTAGAAAAGTCTTGGATGAAATGCTGATAATAATTAGTGAAGAGTAGTGGGTCCGCAGGTCAGTAGTGGGTCCGCAGGTGAGTAGTGGGTCCGCAGGTCAGTAGTGGGTCCGCAGGTCAGTAGTGGGTCCGCAGGTGAGTAGTGGGTCCGCAGGTGAGTAGTGGGTCCGCAGGTGAGTAGTGGGTCCGCAGGTCAGTAGTGGGTCCGCAGGGCAGTAGTGGGTCCGCAGGGCAGTAGGAGAGGTGTTGACTGATATTTGCACTCTGACCTCAATTTTCTACTGTGGTGTAAAAGTGAGGGAGAGGCACATGTTAGATAAAGGAACCAATTACTGGCCTCTATATAGAATGAGCCTGGCCATGAATTGTGGTGAGTACATTTCCCATTGCTCATCTGATCTGTAGTTTATACCTGTGGTTCTCTCCACAGTTATTCATTGGGGACATTCTGTAACTGCAGAGACCCTTCCTATAATAATCTTAATATCCACGAAACAGGAGGGTTTGGTGGAAAACAGCTACTGAGGCACAAAACTCCAAAATGTTTTGGATTGGCCAGTGGGTGTTTCCCCAGATTCCGTTCCACATTACTTTAGAATTAACTTAATTTTAAGGGATTTAAGATGTGACGATTTGCAGCAAACTGCGATCACAACAAACAGTGTAGTATTATGGGTTATGTCGGTGTGATCATGTCGGGGTATCTAGACCATCATTATATTGACTACCATCGGGTATTATGACAGATATCCCCAATAGAGAAACTTACATTTTTAATACAGTAATTGACTTAAAGATTTGATCTGTGCAGAAATCCTGTATTTAATGAGCTGGTTCTCTCCGTTCCCAAACACTGATATTATTCTCACTACAGATGAAATTAACAAAAGTGCACAGATGGTATTTTTCTAAAGTGATCATCGAAAATGTCATGTTAATTAAAGAAACTATACTTTGTATGTCTAATGAATACCAGTTTTACGATTTATAGTATTTATATGAATCACACATTTAAAAAGCTATTTTGCAAAAGTATTTCTCCATATGATAATAGAATATATAATCATTTAGCTTATTAACACAAGACCTGGAAAGTTGTGTGAATGTTCCTCCATTATTGTGACCTGAAGGATGAGAGATGATCTGTGATGTTTCTTATAGACAGGGCATCAAAGTGGATTGTTGTTTTGCCTAAACAATACTCGGAGAGATTGATGGTACATTGTTTTCTACGATTTACACGTCATTACCTTCCTCATTTAGAAACTTGGTCTAAATATCAGATTTTCATTTCTGCATGCGGTGAAAGTGTCATTTTACTGAGAATACTTTGAACCTGAATCACTTATAATATGTGATTATGACAATAAATACAGTAACTGGTGGAAAATGCTACAACATGTTTTTGCCAGTTAGTAACTTTGGCTCAGTTCCTCGTCATTGCCCCATTATCTGAGCCCTTCCTTCCATCTCCTCATTATGGAAAACCTGAGAACAAAGTAAATCACATAGTAGACCAAGTAGACTGTTCCCACGGGTGTTTCCACCACCGGTGCCAGCATCAATATGGGTTTGGATGAGAGACGCACTTCCATGACTGATGCTAAATGTACAAATACAAACAGACAAATTGTATCCTGATTAATGGCCGGTCAGAGAAGACGGCACCATCTGGGTGGCAGGAATGATGAAATGCATTGACACAAGCAAGGAGCCACCTCCCAGAGGCCTCCAGTGACGAGACATTATAACCTGATAAACTCCTGTTCCTCAGCAGCATTCGCTTCCTTCCTCTTAACCTTTGAGGTGTCAGGTAAAATAATGTTTCTCTACTGCTCGTACATTGCCTGACACATTGTGGTATAACACAAATTATAACCAAACTCTGCTCTTTAATCTTCCCTATACACCCACTGACTAGTACGCAGCAAACAGATGTAGAGGAAATACACAGCATCTATATCCTGGGCCCTTATTACTCCAGTGATGGAGATAATGCTTCTTAGTTGTCTGGATTTTCTGTGGTTTGTGGAGAACGTCCCAGCTGGTATTATTGTTGTAGTGAGATCAGACACCAAGCTGCCAACACATGTAGGAAATGGTCTCTCTAGGGGACTCGTCTTACTCCGGGTGCCAGATCTGTGCTACTACTACTACTGCTGCTGCTGACCAGCACAGACATAAGACAATAATCATTTCTAACCATGAGCGGCAGCTATCCCCCATGGCATTACCAGCCCTAGGGGCATATTTAATAAAGCACGATAGTGCTTTTAACGGATAATTAAGGTCCCACAGTGTCCTCCGCAAATTTATTAAGGGGGCATCGCAGCAGATATCATGGATATCTGCTGCTTTGCATTCCTCTTCGTTTTTGGGAGCAGTCACCATTCAACAGAATGGTGACTGCTCCTGGCCGCAATCTAACAAGTCCCGAAAAAACATTTTTTTCGGGAACTTGTCATGTTAATGTACCAGCTGCAGCTGGCGTACATGAGGAAATCTACTGCTGTCAGCTCTGCTCCGAAGAGCAGAGCTGGACAGCGCATGTGTGGAGGGATCACATGATCCCTCCCTGTCACTCACAGCTCTCTCTCTGCAACGCGAGACAGAGAGGGGATCTGTGTGCGCATGCGCAATTGAAGAGTAAGGAGAAGACCCGAAGACAGCGCTTCCGAAGAGGCAGGTAAGTATGATTATTTTTTTTTTCACAGAAACAGCAGATTATCGGGACTGCGGTTTCTGTACTCCGGTTTTGATAAATTTGAGAAATGAATCAATACTTATCCGTCCGATAAGGATTGATAACCATTTCTCTATTTCAACGTTAAATGATAAATGTGCCCCTATGTGAGACTAGCTCCATGAGCGAGCTCTTAGCGGTTATGGCGTTATATTTATAAACAGGGATTTCCCACCTGATACCCACCCCTTTCATACCCGAGATTTGGCCAGTACCAGCCTAGGCTGACACTACTAGGGCTGATTTTTTTACTGGTCCGCAAAACTAAACTGAGTTACTTGATGATGGAGCGATAAGAGATGAGTGGAATCATGACACAATTATAGGTGAGTCGGAACATCCGTTTCCCGTGGTGTCATTTTCTACTAACATCTTTGCTTCGCTTTCACACACATCATTTTGTAAATTAGATTTTTGCTTATTTTATAGTCTATGAATAGATTTGGGACATCTACTGTTACTTCATTGTGCCGTGTGGTGAGGTTTCCTATCGTAATGGAGGACACCCTTTAAGCTTGTCTTAGTATGTACTATTCAGAGTCTTAAAATATAAGCAGCTCTGTATACTGAGTAAACTACAGGACCCAATTTACGCTTACATTGTGTCTGGACATAAGGCCGTACATAAGAACATATTACTGTTATATTTAGTGCTTGTGGTTTGTTTACTTGGATATCGGACAGAGATTTCTTTCTCTCCAACAGCACATTGTGCGTCAGATGAGTGATGTTCTTCATTGAGATTCTGAACATGTTCTCTAGTCTGATCTCTGCTTACTGCACAATATAAAAACATTGAATAAAAATCTCTTCTGCCTTTATGTCTCTGCTGGTATTTTTGATGAGTTTTTATTGAGACTGTTGTCAAGATCTGGGAATGATTAACAGCTTCATAGGAGAGAATGTGAGGAACATAAGCAGCTGTTAATCAAATGTGGCCCATTGCACGTAGCCAATTATGTAGATGGCCAATTACTCATCATTCAGCAGAGGGGTCATTTAACACCCACCAGTAGTCCTTCACTCTCATTAATGGACATTTACTTTGATAGTCATTAGTAAGTATCTAAAATGGAATTCTATTAATCGTGTTCACCATTGTTCCTAGATTTCCCAGTGAAATATTCGCCTAGTTCGGCAACTGGCTGCAAAATTTTGCACAATTCTGTGGCTGAATTTGGCCTTGAGTTTTCCCAAACTCACTACACTATTCATAGACTACACCACACAACTCTATAGACTACACCACACAACTTTATCTATAGACTACACCACACAACTCTATCTATAGACTACACCACACAACTCTATCTATAGACTACACCACACAACTCTATCTATAGACTACACCACACAACTCTATAGACTACACCACACAACTCTATCTATAGACTACACTACACAACTCTATTTATAGACTACACCACACAACTCTATCTATAGACTACACCACACAACTCTATTCATAGACTACACCGCACAACTCTATTCATAGACTACACTACACAACTCTATTTATAGACTACACCACACAACTCTATCTATAGACAACACCACACAACTCTATCTATAGACTACACCACACAACTCTATAGACTACACCACACAACTCTATCTATAGACTACACTACACAACTCTATTCATAGACTACACCACACAACTCTATCTATAGACTACACCACACAACTCTATCTATAGACTACACCACACAACTCTATCTATAGACTACACCGCACAACTCTATTCATAGACTACACCACACAACTCTATCTATAGACTACACCACACAACTCTATCTATAGACTACACCACACAACTCTATCTATAGACTACACCACACAACTCTATCTATAGACTACACCACACAACTCTATCTATAGACTACACCACACAACTCTATCTATAGACTACACCACACAACTCTATCTATAGACTACACCACATAACTCTATCTATAGACTACACCACACAACTCTATCTATAGACTACACCACACAACTCTATCTATAGACTACACTACACAACTCTGTTTATAGACTACACCACACAACTCTATAGACTACACCACACAATTCTATTTATAGACTACACCACACAACTCTATTTATAGACTACACCACACAACTCTATCTATAGACTACACCACACAACTCTATCTATAGACTACACCACACAACTCTATTCATAGACTACACTACACAACTCTATTTATAGACTACACCACACAACTCTATCTATAGACTACACTACACAACTCTATTCATAGACTACACCACACAACTCTATCTATAGACTACACCACACAACTCTATCTATAGACTACACCACACAACTCTATCTATAGACTACACCACACAACTCTATCTATAGACTACACCACACAACTCTATTCATAGACTACACCACACAACTCTATCTATAGACTACACCACACAACTCTATCTATAGACTACACCACACAACTCTATCTATAGACTACACCACACAACTCTATCTATAGACTACACCACACAACTCTATCTATAGACTACACCACACAACTCTGTTTATAGACTACACCACACAACTCTATAGACTACACCACACAATTCTATTTATAGACTACACCACACAACTCTATCTATAGACTACACCACACAACTCTATCTATAGACTACACCACACAACTCTATCTATAGACTACACTACACAACTCTGTTTATAGACTACACCACACAACTCTATAGACTACACCACACAATTCTATTTATAGACTACACCACACAACTCTATTTATAGACTACACCACACAACTCTATCTATAGACTACACCACACAACTCTATCTATAGACTACACCACACAACTCTATTCATAGACTACACTACACAACTCTATTTATAGACTACACCACACAACTCTATCTATAGACTACACTACACAACTCTATTCATAGACTACACCACACAACTCTATCTATAGACTACACCACACAACTCTATCTATAGACTACACCACACAACTCTATCTATAGACTACACCACACAACTCTATCTATAGACTACACCACACAACTCTATAGACTACACCACACAACTCTATCTATAGACTACACCGCACAACTCTATTCATAGACTACACCACACAACTCTATCTATAGACTACACCACACAACTCTATCTATAGACTACACCACACAACTCTATCTATAGACTACACCACACAACTCTATCTATAGACTACACCACACAACTCTATAGACTACACCACACAACTCTATCTATAGACTACACTACACAACTCTATTTATAGACTACACCACACAACTCTATCTATAGACTACACCACACAACTCTATAGACTACACCACACAACTCTATCTATAGACTACACTACACAACTCTATTTATAGACTACACCACACAACTCTATCTATAGACTACACCACACAACTCTATCTATAGACTACACCACACAACTCTATAGACTACACCACACAACTCTATCTATAGACTACACCACACAACTCTATCTATAGACTACACCACACAACTCTATATATAGACTACACCACACAACTCTATCTATAGACTACACCACACAACTCTATCTATAGACTACACCACACAACTCTATAGACTACACCACACAACTCTATCTATAGACTACACTACACAACTCTATTTATAGACTACACCACACAACTCTATCTATAGACTACACCACACAACTCTATAGACTACACCACACAACTCTATAGACTACACCACACAATTCTATTTATAGACTACACCACACAACTCTATTTATAGACTACACCACACAACTCTATCTATAGACTACACCACACAACTCTATAGACTACACCACACAACTCTATCTATAGACTACACCACACAACTCTATCTATAGACTACACCACACAACTCTATCTATAGACTACACCACACAACTCTATTTATAGACTACACCACACAACTCTATAGACTACACCACACAACTCTATCTATAGACTACACCGCACAACTCTATTCATAGACTACACCGCACAACTCTATTCATAGACTACACCGCACAACTCTATCTATAGACTACACCACTCAACTCTATTTATAGACTACACCACACAACTCTATAGACTACACCACACAACTCTATCTATAGACTACACCACACAAATCTATTCAAAAACTACAAAATCAGCAAATATGTGCGTCTAGACGAAGTCAAGGTGGAATTAGGAAATGGTACCGTGGAAAACGGCCGCCCTGCAGCAAAACCTCAACTCACTTTCTCGACACATTTTCGCTCATCCCTTATTATTATTAGTTTTGCAGAGCAGTACAAAAAATTGCCTTTAGAGTAAGATTACGGAAATAATATAAAGGGGTATAGAGGGCACTTTTTCAGAGGTGTTGTTTCCTGTGCAGAAGGGGACACAACCATTTCCACTCTGCAGAAGGTTTTAGCACCAGCCCAGAGCAGAGTCTTCGTCTCTCATCCGATACTGTCATTAGGACGCATCCTGCGCCTTCATGTTGCACATTTCTCTGAGCAGTATGGGACACATGTAACACAATCAATCCGGATACCCCCCCCCCCCCCCTTCAATGATAATTGAAGCCGTCCGCAGAACAGAATGTAATTAAATGAAAGAGGTGGTAGTAAGCCCCCCCACCCCCTTCTAGTCTCACGGAGCTGTGAGCAGGCTCTTTATGTGCGATGAATGGACCCTACAGACACATAAATAGAGGATACAGTATTTCCTGTGTGCCCAGAGATTCCATAATACTAAATTATCATCTGTTCTTATTACACGTACAGACATCGCCCAAGCTGGTAAACTAGCGGCCAAGTGCGGTGGGTGGTCTCCATCTTGTCTCATCTTTATTAGGCTAAAATCTATGATAAAACAATGTTTAATGATGCCATATGTACTGTGATATAACTATATGTGTGACTACAAGTTAGTATTATATGTAAGTACATAAAAGGCTCGGTACGCCCTACAGACCAATATGTTATCTACAATAATCTGTCATAACCATCGGCTGAAAGGATCATAACTCTGTAAACTCTATGGAGACAGTGAGCACATACATACTGCAGGATCAGAAGGATCTATAGCTGAACAAGATTTATAGTTGTGCTGAACAATCAAATCAAACGATGGTCAGTACTTTGGAACGTCCATCGTCTAAGTGACCCACTGATATGATATCGGGTGGGACAGTCCTTTATTGAGTGATTGGCCGATCATTAGCTGAAAACACTGCAGTGTGTACCCAGCCCTACAGTTACTATGTAAAATATATCTTCCCTTCTTCAGCCTCACTCAGCAATTATTGTGAACGTTATACTTATGTCATCTTTGTACATAGCTGTATATCTCACCGCAAGCTTTTATTCTTAGTGAACAGCCATCTTAATTATGGAAAGAGTTTCTGCGGTGTCCTCCAGTAATGTTACTAACAGGCAACGATACACACCTTCCCACAATTACACCATTATCTACATTATGTTATTAGTATCTCTTGTATATATGGCGAGCGCCTCCCAGGTCCCAGGAGACTCCTCAGGGTGACAGGGTAACTTTGGGTGATGTACGCGGCTTCCGCTCACAATCTCCTGTATAACGGGGCGTAATATGGATGAATCAGCAGCATGGTCACCACCTCGCTGGGGTCATGGAACTTATTACAACTAAATCCCTATCTGTGAGGAGTCATTTAGACTGTAAGCTACAATGGGGTAGAGACTGATGTCTACATACTATGTTGGTTCAGGCTGGAAGAGATCTCCAGTTGCTCAATGAACGCTGCCACTTACTAACCTCTATCAGTCCCTGAATGTTCCAGGATTATTAGAGCAGCTTCTCTCATCAACGCTCACGTAGAAGGACCCAGAAACTTCCACACCAGGTTTTATATACCTGTCTAGTCCTTTCTAAATGGTCGTGCGGAAACGTCTCTCTGGACTCTCAGCTACTGCTCTAGACTCTCTAACCTACCAGAGCCCTCAACGCAGCCACACGTCGCTGACAGTAGAATTTAATGAGGTCTCTTACAACGGTCCAGAAACTGATAGTAAAACATCTCTCCCATTTGTGGTCTACCTATAAGGCAACTCTATCTTCATAGTACTATTATTTATTTGCTCTTAGTATCCCATTCACCATGTAAATGATGGAGAAGACAGGATCAGGGTGTGTTCTGTTAGTGAAACAGAGATGAGTTTGGGAACATATCACAATAAATATTGAGTGTGTCTATCCTCAAAAATATTATAAAAAATAATTGTACTGAGCTACTGTGCCAGGAATATAAATACCTCTATCAGATGATGAATAGGATGGTGTCTTTCTTCCTTTACTGCTCAAAGAGTTTTACAGACTATGAAAATCAGCCACACCCCTAATGACATCATGCAATTGCCCCAATGGTGAAGCACTATACCCCTGAGTAACAACTTTGTAGGATCTAAGTAAAGTCCTGCAACAGAAATATCATTATACATTTATTTATTAAAGAGTTTTTCCACCTTCACAGGGAGATTTGTGCAACTGCTCACTGCTCACTGCTCACTACTAACTACGCTTACTACTCACTACGCTCACTACTAACTATGCTCACTGCTGTTTATTGCTCACTATGCTCACTGCTCTCTACACTCACTGCTCACTATGCTCACTGCTTCCTACACTCACTGCTCACTACTAACTACGCTCACTACTAACTACGCTCACTGATCATTGCTCACTATGCTCACTGCTCTCTACAATCACTGCTCACTACGCTCACTATGCTCACTGCTTCCTACACTCACTGCTCACTATGCTCACTGCTCCCTACACTCACTGCTCACTACGCTCACTGCTCACTGCTCACTATGCTCACTGCTCACTCCGCTCACTGCTCCCTACACTCACTGCTCACTACGCTCACTATGCTCACTGCTCCCTACACTCACTGCTCACTACGCTCACTGCTCACTATGCTCACTGCTCCCTACACTCACTGCTCACTACGCTCACTATGCTCACTGTTCACTATGCTCACTATGCTCACTCCGCTCACTGCTTCCTAACTCACTGCTCACTATGCTCACTACGCTCACTGCTCACTACTCTCTGCTCACTACGCTCACTGCTCCCTACATTCACTGCTCACTCCGCTCACTGCTTCCTACACTCACTGCTCACTATGCTCACTACGCTCACTTCTCCCTACACTCACTGCTCCCTACGCTCACTATGCTCACTACTAACTACGCTTACTACTCACTACGCTCACTGCTCATTGCTCACTATGCTCACTGCTCCCTACAATCACTGCTCACTACGCTCACTGCTCACTGCTCACTATGCTCACTACACTCACCGCTCACTACACTCACTATGCTCACTGCTTCCTACACTCACTGCTCACTACGCTCACTATGCTCACTACTCACTACACTCACCGCTCACTGCTCCCTACACTCACTGCTCACTACGCTCACTGCTCACTACGCTCACTGTTCACTACACTCACTGCTCCCTACACTCACTTCTCACTACGCTCACTGCTCACTGCTCACTACACTCACCGCTCACTGCTCCCTACACTCACTGCTCACTACGCTCACTATGCTCACTGTTCACTACACTCACCGCTCACTGCTCCCTACACTCACTGCTCACTATACTCACTATGCTCACTGCTCACTACACTCACCGCTCACTGCTCCCTACACTCACTGCTCACTACGCTCACTATGCTCACTGCTCCCTACACTCACCGCTCACTGCTCCCTACACTCACTGCTCACTATGCTCACTGTTCACTATGCTCACTGCTCCCTACACTCACTGCTCGCCACTATAGTGTCTAAGTAAGACGACAGACTGGAAAGGAGAGACGTTTGTATGAAGGGTATAATGGAGGAGAAAGAGGAAAGTCCTCCATAGCTTGAGGCATTTTTCATGGATTCTCTCTGCTTAAAACAAAATCTCCATGAAATGGTCAATAATAGATTTTATCACTAAGCAATTAAATCTGTATTTTCTGTGTTACATGAAGGAGAATGATGACTTCTATTCAGGTGAATCAATATGTATTGTAATTATTGTAATTAGGTTCTGATAGGAAATATTTTATGTCACCCAATGCGTAGAAGTTCACAAAAGGAATCTGTTTCATTTAGCTGGGATTAGGTTAACGATCTGGTAATATTTTGGATCACAGGACACTTTATTAGGCTGTGACTTTCAAGCCATTTCCACACCAATATTGGGGGCCTTTGGGTCTATTACCGATTACCAATTATATTCAGGTTCTCGACTTCATGGCAGGAATCAGATAAATTCCTTTTGGGAACAGAGTGATCACATTACAGACAGGTCTGTGTGTATTGGGGGATTATTTGTGGATTGCAGAAAGTACAGAATTATATCTGTAATTACTATGAAGCCACCACTGGACGAGATCTTACAACGATGGCTGATAATGGTATCTCACAAAATACTTTACCTAGTAAACACAGCTGAAGAAAATGAGTTAAAGGATATAATAAATTACTCATCTTTTGTGGCTTCATCTGTAATTATATCTGGTATTTTAAAGTCTTCCATTGTTGATTCTCTGTTTTTTCTTGTTCTTTTCTAGAACATGAACTTGTGTATAAAAACAGGGACGGTTATGTCTTCAAACTAAGTATAGAGACCAACGAGACAACGACGCTTCTGGAAAATGCAACTTTTGTAAGTTTTCTTCTGCGTACTTACCCGTGATGTCGATGTTTTGTGTGATGATATAACACCATATAATACTGATCTCTAGGAATAATGTATTCTCTAGAATTTGCCATCCACTCCAACATGCTGGAGCCTTGGATGTAATACATAGCTACAGGTCTGGACTTTGTGGTATAAATGTATTTGGAATTTGTATATATTGCCAGTAAGTAATGGTTCATTTCGTATTTACCATCAAGAATTCTGGGAAGCGACGCGGTCCAGGAAATGATTCTTCAGAAGAGAAAACAGTCTCATAATATTGGAATATTCTTCCCAAAATGTTGCAGTTTGCCACAATTATCAGTATGTTAGAATCCAGAAGTAAAGTGACCACCACACATGGAAAAGTGACAGATTCACACAGCTCCGGAAATACTTTAATTCCTTAGTTTTAAAGATAAACCACAAACTCAAGTACAAGTGATGTCATTCAAGTACAATTTATTGGCACCAATAACATAGAAAAGATCAGGGTAGCAGAACGCAAGTAGTATCACAAGAACAGGGTAACATAATGCCAGGTGTAGAAGACGAAACTTAAGAAAACTGAACTATTATTATCTTTGAAATTGGTTAGTGCTGTGAAATCTCACACCAGTTTCTAGTACAGAAATGTTGGAGATGGGGTATGACATCATAAAATGTTGGAGATGAGGTATGACATCATGGAATGTTGGAGATGTGGTATGACATCATAAAATGTTGGAGATGGGGTATGACATCATGGAATGTTGGAGATGGGGTATGACATCATAAAATGTTGGAGATGGGGTATGACATCATGGAATCTTGGAGATGGGGTATGACATCATGGAATGTTGGAGATGGGGTATGACATCATAAAATGTTGGAGATGGGTATGACATCATGGAATGTTGGAGATGGGTATGACATCATGGAATGTTGGAGATGGGGTATGACATCACGAAATGTTGGAGATGGGGTATGACATCATGGAATGTTGGAGATGGGGTATGACATCATGGAATGTTGGAGATGGGGTATGACATCATGGAATGTTGGAGATGGGGTATGACATCATGAAATGTTGGAGATGGGGTATGACATCATGGAATGTTGGAGATGGGGTATGACCTCATGGAATGTTGGAGATGGGGTATGACATCATGACATGTTGGAGATGGGGTATGACATCATGACATGTTGGAGATGGGGTATGACATCATGACATGCTGGAGATGGGGTATGACATCATGAAATGTTGGAGATGGGGTATGACATCATGAAATGTTGGAGATCGGGTATGACATTATGGAATGTTGGAGATGGGGTATGACATGTTGGAGATGGGGTATGACATCACGGAATGTTGGAAATGGGGTATGACATCACGGAATGTTGGAAATGGGGTATGACATCATGACATGTTGGAGATGGGGTATGACATCATGAAATGTTGGAGATAGGGTATAACATGTTGGAGATGGGGTATGACATAATGGAATGTTGGAGATGGGGTATGACATCATGGAATGTTGGAGATGGGGTATGACATCACGGAATGTTGGAAATGGGGTATGACATCATGACATGTTGGAGATGGGGTATGACATCATGAAATGTTGGAGATAGGGTATAACATGTTGGAGATGGGGTATGACATCATGGAATGTTGGAGATGGGGTATGACATCATGACATGCTGGAGATGGGGTATGACATCATGACATGTTGGAGATGGGGTATAACATGTTGGAGATGGGGTATGACATCATGGAATGTTGGAGATGGGGTATGACATCATGGAATGTTGGAGATGGGGTATGACATCATTGGGGGTGTGGCTAGGACAGGTCTGAAAACACCACAAGTTGTCTCATAGTTGTAGTTTCTCTCCCTGTCCCAGCTTTGTATCGCTAGACGTTCCCCTGATCCAAAAGCAAATGAATCTTAACTCTGGCCAAGAATTGCAGCTAATTTACTATTTTGTGATCAGATTAAACTGAAAGTATTAAAAGAGAATTGTAGTCAAATACATTTTCACAATATAAAAGTAAATTGAATGTTTCAGTTGATTTAATAGAGGATTGTTGATTTGTTCTGATACACAATAGATACGAGAACATACGTAGATTTAAGCAGGAATGACTGTGATCATACGGTTTATGGAGACACATTCTTCTCATGCATCAATAAGGAACCCCAACTTTCTCCTAATACACAGTATGAAGTCTTCATAATAAGGTGTTGTGGAAAAGGCCATTGATAAATTATTTTAGTAAAATACTATTTTTTGTTAATCCCAAAACCCTCCGATGAGAATCCAGGTGACCATCGTTCATGTGATGATGATTTATATGATGCAGAGCTGCAGGTATCTTAGGACTGGAGGTTCTGTGATCGCTCCAGCTCCCCGCACTATAATCTGCTGTATATCTTGGATCAGGACACTGCGTAGATCTGAGATCTTCTGCCCCACGGTCCTTCCAGATAACACCTCATTGTGTAATATCTACAACAATCTGATTTCAGATAATAACACCAGAAAGTTGTTATTTATTTTCTTCGATGTGTTGAATACTGTGCAGATCTTTTATTAACTAACCGACCTTTGTAGAACTTGCAGAGTAAAATGTGACATATCGGAGCCATTCCTCAATTTCAACTCATGCAACCAATAAAAGTCCAAGTGACAATTATATTTAGCTGTTCATTGAAGGAACAAGATTTCCACCGTGACAGGTGATGGATCTTGATAAATGGCAGAATAACGTAACGTACAACGTATTATATATTGAGAAATACAAATCAGTGAGTGGAATTCACAAACTATTACAAACAAAATGACAAAAGTGTTTCTGATATAGATCATTTTAAAAATGTTCCCCATAATATTTAACACCATTTTCTGAGACTAGACTGTTAAAATTTTCTTACCGCATCTGAAATTAGCAAATTGTATTTTGTTCTTAAAAAGGGTTTATTTTAACATTTTTATATGGGGTCTATGCTAATGCTTATCATCTACCAATTCATTTTTTAATTTTCCTTTTGAACAAATACTTTTTTTATTAGTTTTTGAAGCTGTAGAAACAGGAGAAGGAACATCACAATCGATGACGAAATCAATAACAGTACAAAACCCCCCCCCCCTCCTTACAAGAAGTGTGTGAGAGAGGCTGAGGCTGGGGCTAAGGGGGGGCGAGAGAGTCTCTGCTTATAAAAGTGAAGCTCAAAAACAGAATAGATTGAATGGCAATGAAGGGTTGTTTGTCCTCATAGAGATCTGTCCGAGGGGACCATGTGCCTTGGATGGTTGGAGGTGTATTATGTCAGCTCTCACTGATAGTCTCCACACGGTAACAAATACTGGGAATTGTGGAGGTCAGCGAGGGAGGATTAGCTTCCAGTTGGAAGCGGCTGCATTCAGAATACACTTATTAGTTTTTGGATAGGACAGGATGGGCCGAGCTAGGAGGGAGTACAGTGGGGAATCCGGCATTAGGATGTCTGTGATAGATTTAAGAGACTTATGAACTTTCTCCCAGTGCATTTTATTTTCGGACAGGCCCACCAAATATGCAGCAGGGCACCTTGTGGACGTACGAGCACCAACATAGGTGGCACAGAGACAGGCTAGGACCCAGTGCAACCTATAGAAAAGTTTAACTGAATTGTCTTTTATCCTCACAGAAATAAAGGTTTTGGCCAGATTGGACTTCATTTTGGTCCACTCTGTGGGGTCCCAGAACCCTCTGACGTCCCTCTCCTGTGCCAGTTCATGCAGATCGTTTTGTGGTTGGTGTTGGAGCAGAATTAATTGATACAGCGTTGAGATTAAGCCACTAGACGATGAATTGTTGCAACAGAGAGACTGACAGCGGAGGGCTAAGAGACTGATAGATGTGTTGAAGGTATTGTTAGAATACGCTGTGAGCGCAAATCTAGTACGTAACTCCGCGTGAAAGAAGTGCAGGGAGTCAAGATCCAAAAATAATATTATGCCTAGTCCAACAGTGGAAATCTTTGTTGGCCTGTCCATATATTTTTTTTGTATTTCAGTGTAACTTAGAATAATTTGCAAAATAGGTTATGTCCCTCTGAATATAATGTAAATAGGAATATTTTAAGAATGTAGAATTTTCTAGAAAGAGAAATTTCTGAATTTCGCTCATACTATTTTGCAAGTGGACATTTGTTACATGATGTCTATGGGATAAACAACAGCTGATACTCTGAAACATTCTACAGGGATCTGTAATAGGTTTGTCTCAGGAAAATACTTTAAAATAATATTTATTGCAGATGACTTTCTGTGACCATATATAGGCTGAATACTTGTATCGTGGTCATGTAACTATCAGGTGATCACTACACACTGAATATAACAATATAATACATAAAAAGAAAAAGCCCTATAGGGAAAAAAAAGTAAAATCCAGATACTAAAATAGCAAAAGGGAACACCAGCAGAATGATGGGCTGCAGGCAAAACAATCTTGATAAAAAAATCACAAATTTAATAGCAACAAAATAAAAATAGAAATAAAAAATCACAATAATAAATAACTGAAATATCCCATAAAAGGAGAAAAAAAAATCTTTATGAATAAATTCACATAAGATGTATAAACATGTATAATAGAATAAGTAACCTCCTACAGATATAGCATCACAAGTACTGAGAAAGATATTCGCCTATTAGATAATCCAGCTTGTATAAGGCATCAGTAAAAAGTCCAGGTTCAAACAGTGGAACTGAATCCCAGTAATCGGTATCTGCAATTACTGCTCTATAGTTCAGGAGACAATTGTTTTTAAGTGTTCTTACCCAGTTCCTTGGAAAATCAATCTGAGAAATAAATCCCCTGGTTCAGCAGGCTGAGGTATAAGCGTCCATTCGGGTGGCCACCCACACAGTAGCTAGAACTCCCATCATGAAGTCCATGTATTTTGCTACAAATACCGCATATCAGGGATCTTTACTATGTAAAAGTAAAAAGAGATAAATTCCTGCCGCCCTGACGCGTTTCATTTGCCAGTGAACTTTTTCTAAGCAATATAATACTTTACACATCTTTTATTTTCTGCTTTCTAGGTAACATTTAAAGCATCTCGATATTCTGTATCTCCGGACCTGCGATATGTTCTCCTGGCGTATGATGTAAAACAGGTGACTATTCCCCTATATAAAGCATTGTGAGGAAAATGTCTGTGTTTGATGTTGCTTTGGCTCTGGGTGCTCTATCACCCCTCTTCCCATTGTCTCTGGCGCATGATGTCAGTAAACTGTTCTCCTCCACTACTACTAGTTCTCCTCCACCATGACTATCTGTTCTCCTCCACCATGACTATCTGTCTCCTCCACCATGACTATCTGTTCTCCTCCACTACTACTAGTTCTCCTCCACCATGACTATCTGTTCTCCACCATGACTATCTGTCTCCTCCACCATGACTATCTGTTCTCCTCCACTACTACTAGTTCTCCTCCACCATGACTATCTGTTCTCCACCATGACTATCCGTCTCCTCCACCATGACTATCTGTTCTCCTCCACCATGACTATCTGTTCTCCTCCACTACTACTAGTTCTCCTCCACCATGACTATCTGTTCTCCTCCACTACTACTAGTTCTCCTCCACCATGACTATCTGTTCTCCTCCACTACTACTAGTTCTCCTCCACCATGACTATCTGTTCTCCTCCACTACTACTACTTCTCCTCCACCAATGACTATCTGTTCTCCTCCACCAATGACTATCTGTTCTCCTCCACCATGACTATCTGTTCTCCTCCACCATGACTATCTGTTCTCCTCCACCATGACTATCTGTTCTCCTCCACCATGACTATCTGTTCTCCTCCACCATGACTATCTGTTCTCCTCCACCATGACTATCTGTTCTCCTCCACTACTACTAGTTCTCCTCCACCATGACTATCTGTTCTCCTCCACTACTACTAGTTCTCCTCCACTACTACTAGTTCTCCTCCACTACTACTACTTCTCCTCCACCAATGACTATCTGTTCTCCTCCACCAATGACTATCTGTTCTCCTCCACTACTACTACTTCTCCTCCACCAATGACTATCTGTTCTCCTCCACCAATGACTATCTGTTCTCCTCCACCAATGACTATCTGTTCTCCTCCACCAATGACTATCTGTTCTCCTCCACCATGACTATCTGTTCTCCTCCACCATGACTATCTGTTCTCCTCCACCATGACTATCTGTTCTCCTCCACCATGACTACAGCTCCTCCTCTCCTGATGTCCATTGTCCGTCAGTCCCGCAGAGGCTTTTAGTTTTGCTTTATTCTTCATGTTTTTGTCCCATGCTCTCCTCTTCTTTTATATAATTCTGTAACGGTTTGTTTTGTTCTCCTGCTGTATTCACCTTCTTTTTTTGTTTACCACTTTTTCACATGTAGTAAAATATGAAAAGCTCATTATAAAGGATCTAATGTATCAATTCCTCATACTATATCTGTATGCAACGTGATTGATGTTTGTTGCACATAGAGCAGATTGCTCCATTTATTTAGTGATATCTGCAAAATCTTTCTACCAGTGACAATCTCCTGGTGTTTGCTGAATATAAGTAATACAACCTCTGTACGATTTACTCCATATTCACTTTGAGTGTGGAGGATGATATGTCTTAATGTTACAGCAAAATGAATGATACATAAGAGCGAGACGTTAACCATATGTTGTGTGTTCTCCTCCCCACCTGTTATTTTACCCTTTATTCTGGGGTCTCAGTTACAGTTATGAATCTATAAATATAATGAGTGATCCGACGTATCCGCTGGATTCCTCAGTCCTTACCCAGTTTTAGTGGTTGAAAACAGGAAAATAATTTTGACTTTGCAACATATTTTGATATTTAGCCATTCTCCGACAGGGGCAAATAACAATGTAATTAAGAGATTTAACACTGAAATAAAGCTGGTCTTAATGTGTCATCATTACTATATGAATGAGGCTCCACTGATAAGATAAGAATATAAAAGCTGTAATTAGATAAAGCAGTGGTCCTACAATGTTACTACCACATCACAATGTACAATGTGCGCATTAGCACCAAATGAAATGCTCTGTGCATCTGTATTGTTTTTACATAAATGGTCCAAACACCCTGACCCCTGGCGCAGCGTTGCCCTGATAATGAACAGCCCATGAATAAAGCAAACACTTTCCCTGAAATATTTTGCTAAGAGATGTCCTGTGTACCGGGAAGATTCTGGAATATAAATGAGTCATTATTCTGCTGCAAGTACAGCAATCTGTTTAAATTTTCATTTATTACAACAAATGTCAGGATTCCTGTGTCAGGGGCTACATAATAAATTATAGACTAATTGATCTCTTGCAATTAGCCAGAAGCAATCATGTCCTGACAATTATAGACATTTAGTCATGGTGCTGCACGTATTTAGATTACATTAAATATAGGAAATGGAAGTGTAATAGTTGGTGTCTGTTGGTACTGCAAAATCCCAACACATTTATATCCTTGTTCCAGTTATATCAGCATGTAACCAGGTGATATTTAAGAGAAGAAGCCATTATTCTTTATAAATATAAATATATATATATATACCGATCAGCCACAACATTTAACACACTGACAAGTGAAGTGAATAACCTTGATTATCTCATTACATCGGCACCTGACAAGGGGTGGGATATATTAGGCAGTGAGTGAACAGTCAGTTATTGAAGTTGATGTGTTGGAAGCAGGAAAAACACCAGGTCCTGTGGGGTGTTCCCGGTATGCAGTGGTTAGTACCTACCAAAAGTGGTCCAAGGAAGAACAAC
The DNA here is from genome assembly GCF_038048845.1 of Mixophyes fleayi. NCBI lineage: Eukaryota > Metazoa > Chordata > Amphibia > Anura > Limnodynastidae > Mixophyes > Mixophyes fleayi. The sequence continues at coordinate 154,298,368 of NC_134408.1, read as the reverse complement.
CAGTAAACTAGTGACAGGGTCATGGGCGCCCAAGGCTCATTGATGCATTGATGCGTGGGGAGTGAAGGCGCCCGTCTGGTCAAATTTCACAGAAGAGCTACTGTAGGACAAATTGCTAAACAAGTTATTGCTGGGATTGAAAGGTAAAAAATATAGAAAAATCCCCCAGGAACCCAGCTACAAACCAGTAAAAGAGCTTCTACTTGTACTTTATCCTACTTGTACATAAAAATGCAGACTTCTCAGTTACACACATTTGCAAATGTATGGTAAGCCACCCGCCCCATCAAGGCGCGTCTGCTTATAGGATGGTCCTAACTCTAAACAATGAGTTCCTATATTTTGGGTCATACATTCAGGCCACACTGCAAAAATTGTTAAGGGATGATTTGAGAAACATGACAAAGAGTTCAAGGTGTTGACTTGGCCTCCAAATTCTCTGATCGAGCATCTGTGGGATATGCTGGAAAAACAAGTCCGAGCCATGGAGGCCCCACCTCGCAAATTACAGGATCTGCTGCTAACGTCTTGGTGGCAGATACCACAGGACACCTTCAGAAGTCTTGTGGAGTCCATGCCTCGACGGGTCAGAACTGTTTTGGCTTCACAAGGGGGATCTACATAATATTAGGCAAATTAATGTTGTTTCTATACTTATATATATATACATACATACTGTCATGCTTTCAGCTTCCGTGACTTTGGGTGTTTGCTGTATGAGGTCACATGATTCCAGCCCACAGTCTCTCTCTACCTATCACACAGGTTATAGACCTACTGAATCACCCCACACAGCACTCTCACACCCCCACACACTTCAGGTTCTGCCACCACCTATTGAATACGGGCAATAGGACCCCAATACACTGTCCCACACTGGCACACAAGGCATCTGGTTACCCACTGGTTAGCAAGGCCCATCCCAGCAATCAAAGGGTTAACTCTTCACACCTCCAGACTGTTACACAAAGGTAAATGCACGCACACACAGCTTGTTAGTCAATGTATCAACAAATCACACGCCGGCATTCAAAGGGTTAACTTGGTCGAGCTATATTCTTCTTAACAGGCTAATGGATTCGTTAGAGTATCAAGGATGCCTCTTACTAAATTTATAGATTTACTATACAAAGGTACAGGGCAAATATAGGGCATAATAAGCAATTGACATAACATACACAAGCAAAACAGTTTAAAATAAAAAGGGTTACATTCAGAGTATAATTTACATGCGTTCTATAATCTGTGCCATGAGAAATTGGCTAGGAAGATGGGCAGCTTATCAATGTGGATTGATTTACCCAAAAGACTGACAACTTGTAGATAACTGTTCTCATTTTTTAAAAGACACTTCCACACCTGTCCCCATGCCAAGGGGTTGTGGTCTGTGACACTTTTTTCAATCACCGTTTGCATGTTGCCTGATTTAGTACCCAATTCTACTATGTGACATAACTTTTCTGTGGAGCATCACACAGACCCAATTTTATTATTAATATATCCAATCTACCCATCTATTGATACCAAACAGGCCTAGCTATAGGGTATTAATTGAGCTTATACTTTTTTTCTCAGCTTCTGTGTGTGGCAGAATTCTTAATTTGACATAAGAGCTGCCCTTCATCATGCTACTGAGGAATTTGTGGTTGATCACTACTTTTATTGATTTTAAGTGGACTGAATTATTCTTGTCTATATACTATAAGTCAGCATATGGACTCTGTGATCCAGACACCATGCTGAGCGGTTCCTAAAAGTCTATTCAGGTGTCAAAACTCCAACCTAGGCCAGGATATAGCTCACCGCAGGGACCTTTGAAGCTGATACAGGTGACACTGCTATCTTCTAACACTGGGATGTGCAGAGTCACTGAATACACGCACTCAGACTCTCTGACTTCACATTTTACATTTTAGTAGCTCAATTTATCAATGGATTCATTTAATATAACATAGTTACACTGCAGTTATAATTTAGGCCTTATCCCCCACAATTATGTGATATAAATAACTGTAAGTTCTCTATGTTCATCAAACATACACACACTGTATGGAACATGTAACTGAACAGTCCCTATTACTACCTGTGTTTTGCTTGTCATTCACTCACCTTCCTCTTATAACTGGTCACTGTCTGTCCTAGTCCTCTGACAGAAATTAAAATGATAAAAGTTCATTCCTCAATCAACACACAGTGATAGGTTGTTTGATGCTGTACTAAGATCAGTGTTATTTGGAGATTAGATTGTAAATCCGTCCTGTTGATTCTGGTTGCATGTCCTGCAAATATACCACATTCCAGTCTTCTAATTTTGTGGTCTGTCCCCTAAGCAGGTTACCTGTTCTGCGGAGTAACACTAATTATATCCTATTTACATCCTCATTGAATTATAAGAGACTTTCTGTTACTGGGGTCCTGTCCTATAATACAATGAATTCCCTGGTTTATCCAATGTGTGACAGTCTGGCCCTGTAGTCAGTGACCGCTCTGAGTCCATCCAGTCAGATAAGTGCACTATCCAGATTATCAGACCCTTCTGACCACAAACCACAATCTGTCCATAGTGGTGCCATTGTGTGTTAATTATCTGTAGATCACTATTACTCTATGTATAAGGAGGAGAACTCTCCCGCAATGTTACAGAAATATTTGATATATTTTCTTTTCAATAAAAGTCCATATTTTAAACACAAATGGAAATTTTAAACGGTGCTGTTTACAATCAAGTTTGTCTGAACACAACATCATTATTACACAACATCATTATTACACAACATCAGTATTACACAACATCAGTATTACACGACATCAGTATTATCAGTATTACACAACATCATTATCACACAACATCAGTATCACACAACATCAGTATCACACAACATCAGTATCACACAACATCATTATTACACAACATCAGTATTACACAACATCATTATTACACAACATCAGTATTACACAACATCATTATCACACGACATCATTATCACACAACATCCGTATCACACAACATCCGTATCATACAACATCATTATCACACGACATCAGTATTACACAACATCATTATTACACAACATCATTATTGCAACAGCACCAAACCACTTGTGATGACGTCCCTGCCGTTTATCTCTTCTTACCTCTCCATTGGCCGAGGTGGCTGATCCGTAACATCCCAATTCCAGTCTTTAGACTCTTTAATGACATTCAGTTAAATGAAGCTGCGCATATTGGTCACATGATCAACTCTGTAATACTTATTTATGTCATATCTTACGTGTGGAGAATATTCCCTTATATATATAGATGGATACCCCCCTAACAGTCCTAACCACCTGGCTGGATGGAGTGGGGTTGGATGACTTGGACGTGGCAGTAGTGACTTGGTCACCTGGCTGGAGAGATTGAACGCCTGGCTGGATGGAGTGGGGCTGGATGACTTGGACGTGGCAGTAGTGACTTGGTCACCTGGCTGGAGAGATTGAACGCCTGGCTGGATGGAGTGGGGCTGGATGACTTGGACATGGCAGTAGTGACTTGGTCACCTGGCTGGAGAGATTGAACGCCTGGCTGGATGGAGTGGGGCTGGATGACTTGGACATGGCAGTAGTGACTTGGTCACCTGGCTGGAGAGATTGAACGCCTGGCTGGATGGAGTGGGGCTGGATGACTTGGACGTGGCAGTAGTGACTTGGTCACCTGGCTGGAGAGATTGAACGCCTGGCTGGATGGCATGGGGCTGGATGACTTGGACGTGGCAGTAGTGACTTGGTCACCTGGCTGGAGAGATTGAACGCCTGGCTGGATGGAGTGGGGCTGGATGACTTGGACGTGGCAGTAGTGACTTGGTCACCTGGCTGGAGAGATTGAACGCCTGGCTGGATGGCATGGGGCTGGATGACTTGGACATGGCAGTAGTGACTTGGTCACCTGGCTGGAGAGATTGAACGCCTGGCTGGATGGAGTGGGGCTGGATGACTTGGACATGGCAGTAGTGACTTGGTCACCTGGCTGGAGAGATTGAACGCCTGGCTGGATGGCATGGGGCTGGATGACTTGGACATGGCAGTAGTGACTTGGTCACCTGGCTGGAGAGATTGAACGCCTGGCTGGATGGAGTGGGGCTGGATGACTTGGACGTGGCAGTAGTGACTTGGTCACCTGGCTGGAGAGATTGAACGCCTGGCTGGATGGAGTGGGGCTGGATGACTTGGACATGGCAGTAGTGACTTGGATGTCTTGGTTTGCACATTGGGGTGTGGCCAGTTTTGAGTCACCGTTTCTTCAAGAACACGGGAGTATTTGGGGTGATGGGAGCAGGTTCTTGCAGGTTGCACAATTAATGAAAATCAAAAAATAAACAGTTTTATTTGATTTTTCAGCACATTCTTGGGAAGGTAGAGGGGATCTCGGTCCTGTTCTCTCCGCTCCTCTACACCATAAATGCTGAATGGACTGTTAAAAATATAAATATAAAGACCCAAATAATATAATATCTCTCCCGCCAGAAGCTGTTTTATAAAATAATATGTAATGTGGACAGAATGTGTCTAATCGGGTGAACATGTGTAACCCTCTTTGTGATTATCTGTATATGAATACAGTCGCCAACCACCTCTGTAATGATTCACATGTCGCTGTAGTCAGTGGGGCCCAATCTTACACTCTGCACAAGATGTGTTTCCCAACAATGACTTTACCTTCTCAGTAATTAATACGTGTTCTACCCTTAGGGCTTCATGTACCTTCATTTCCAGGTTGTGGTACTTTCATTCTTTGCCGTAACCACTAAGTCTTTTGCCTTAAAATTCAATGACAAATGTAGTTGTTTCTGGCAGAATCTGGTGGGACTATGCAGTGACATCTCTGAAGATCAGGTCCCAATATGACACTTATTCATTCATCCCCATTTACAGTATTAACTCCATGAAATCCATTCCTTATCATGGTTCCCGCCATGTTGTATATAGAGGAACCGTGAATGGGTCTAATTGATACCGTTTGCCACTAACTACACATTACACAGGCCGGGAAAATACATTTACAGAGATCTGAAATCAAACGAAAGAAATGTTTCTCTTGTTTAATATAAGCCATAAAAATCCCATTATGACTTTCACTGCATTGACATTTTGTAAAATGAAAAATGTGAACTTACACGAGTGAAGTGCGCAGTTATTCTCCCTCTATTAGAAGTTCACTTAATCTTTTAAGCATACAGTGACATAGTTTAATTAAATGCGCCTGTAACACCACAGATAAATGCTGAGGAGATGGCGACTGGATTTCAAGAGCTGTTTCCAAGACAAAAGAAAGTAAAAACTGCGAGATGAAAAGTACGAGCGCCGAACGCTTCACGGTGTCATTCAGCCTTAACCGCGATTCTGAACTTTATTTCTGTTATTCTGTAATGTTATTTTCAGTATTTATAATGAGCTGACACTGTGCTCTAAGTATAGAATGTACTTTATAATTGTTACATACAGCTCAGTTTATTGCAATATTTACAGTGAATCCAGTTCCAGACAATGACTGTGACTGTCCAGGAAAAACGTCAGAGGTCCTGGGATCCAGTTAGGGAACATTCGTTATAGGACGGGGGGGGAGAAAAAGGTTTAATTCTATCTTCTTATATAAGAGACAACCCTGATTCTCTGTGTAAATGTTTTTTTGAACATAAATGAGAACCGCGATATACTGAAAATGATGAGTCTGTCTGACCCACTGTGCCACCCTGTATGTACAATGCTAGAGTGCTAACCACCATGCCACCCTCTATATGCAACGCTAGCTACTGTGCCTCCCTACATGAACAATGCTATGCCACTAATGTGTGTGTATATATATATATATATATATATATATATATATATATATATATATACCGGGTATCTAGCTGGTTCCAATACCAGTGTATGTATATATATATATATATATATATATATATGTCGCCGGGTTTGGTTTACAGGTCACACAGGTCAGGAGCCAGGACAGAGATAATAATCCCTGTTATTAAACAAAGTGCACACACTTAGTGAAATACAACAGTGCTCTCCAAGGAGAAAGTTGTATCCCCACCTAATATAACAAGTGTCAGAAAATCACCAGTGCAAGTAAAAACTCCCCAACAAAGTCCCCAGCAGGTTACCTCCCAGCACAGAGTCCTAGCAGGCCCAAACTCCTGGTAATAAAATCCACAGCTGACAATCCAAGTGGGCCAAGGGTTCTGATCCGTAAGGTGGGTCTGTGTATCTTGCTGATCCCAGCCGCTCGGCCAACTCTCCACCAGCTTGGTGGGACCCTGGGTATTAGTCTCCCTACCGATGCCGGCTCACCAATTCCCCAGAATCTGCGAGTGTCTCCCGATGGAGTGGTGACAGAATCAGTCCTAGAGGTACACTGTCCGATCTGTGTCAAGAAGCTCCTGCTTCAACCATTCCTTTCTGGCCCTTATAGAATACCGTTACTCTCAATCAGTCGAAGTTCTTGCTGTCTCAAGATTCTCCAACAACACCTCCCCTCCCCCAGGCATCTCATTTTTGTCCCTTCTCACAAGGCACCCGATCCTGGCCACCTCCCTGGGTCAACGCCCCACTTATTGTCCTCTTGTGATTGGTGGTGTGAAGAGTTTGAGTGGTAACAGGGGTGGAAGTAGAGCATGAAATCAGTGGTCTCCCACCTGCGGTGATGGTGCCAATCAGACTGTGTTGAAGAGTTGCTGGAACAATAGTAAGCAAACAGGGAGAGTCCACCTCCTGATTTTAGATAAGGCCCTGACCCTCCTCTTTTTAACCCCTTCCACTCTTTTTTGATGTCACAGGGTCCACTTCTGTTTCACACCTCCTGTGAGCTGCCTCCCCCCTCCCTCTCCGGACACCACAGCAATAACAGATCTGGTGACCGGGTGGCATTTAATAAAAGAGTGGGCCACGGTTGTTCAATTGGCCCACTGAGGACAGACCTGCTTGGCACAATATCCCCAATAGAAGGCCCTCTCTCCCCCCCCCCCCTCTCATTCTCTCTTTCTCTCCCTTTCTCTCGCTTTCTCCCTCTCTCCCTCCCTCTCCTTCTCTTTCTCTCTCCCTCCCCCTCCCCCTCTCTCTTTCTCTCACTCACTTTCTCTCTCTCTCTCTCTCCCTTTCTCCCTCCTTCTTTCCCTCCCCTCTCTCTCTCTTTCTCTCCCCCCCCCTCTCTTTCTCTCTCTCTCCCCTCTCTCTATCTCTCCTTCTCTCTCTCTCTCTCCCTCACTTTCTCTCTCTCTCTCTCTCCCTTTCTCCCTCCCCTCTCTCTCTCTTTCTCTCCCCCCCCTCTCTTTCTCTCCCCCTCCCCCTCTCTCTTTCTCTCCCTCACTTTCTCTCTCTCTCCCCTCCCCTCTCTCTCTCCTTCTCTCTCTCTCCCTCCCCCACATGAAAGCGGTATCTGGAGGTGATATCACCAGTACGTTTCACCGGCTTCCAATAACTGTTCTGTTGTCTCCTTCTCAGGATTCTGACAATAAGGAACTTTAAAATGCAACAATTTTCAAAAGCTGAAATCTGTCTCTTACGTGCGCACAACTGCAGAGACCAGCGCGACAGCGCGGTAACACCCAGAACGGCTCATTAACACTCTGCTGCACGCCAAGAGTTTTACAGCCATTAAGTAATAGTTTTATCACACTGATCACCATAATGAGGAAGGTTTTCATACGTTGTCACCTTTATCTGTCAGACATGACCCCTTTTCCACACTTATAGCGCTAGATTCACTGAAATATTACATGTTTTAAAATAAATATTAAAGGTTTTGTTGGGTCTTTGTGTTTGGAAAAAGGGTTTGTGCACTCCGAGGGATGGTCCTTCAAAACTTATTTTTTAGTTTGAATATTTCAGCCCTGATCCAGTCCCAGTGCCGTATTTTGTGTGAAGCTGCTCTGCGCATGCTCAGAAACGAACTTTACAGCAGTGAGCATGAGAGCTCGCAAATCAAGTAGTTTGAACACAAATGACGCTTCCACTTGCCTAGGAACGGGGGAGGGGAGGGGATAAACGCACATTTGTCCGATTCAAGCTCTGTCGGGCACGTATGAACGCTACAACAGGTGTTTGCAATTAAAAGCAACTATATAAATGCATTTTACGTACAGTATTTATTAATAACATCCTGATATACTGTATGTATTTCATGTAAAAAAAAATATAATTTTTTATTATTTAAATATATTTTTATTATTGATTATAGTATTAACAGGTGTTAAGTATTTACTGTTTTTCCATGTTCTGATGGTACTTTATATTACACATATGTACTGTGCTCTGAGTACTGTATATGCAGAGTGTACTTATACTCGTATTCAGATAGAAATGTTTCTTCACATCCGCTTGTACTTGAACACGGACATACATGCGTGCACATGTCACATGTTATTATCTTGTGGCCATAATGAAATGCACGGGTACACGCGTATTTGTATTCATTGCTTCCTGCCCATCATACACAGCGAGACAAAGACTCTATCTTACTGCTGACGTCTCCCCGCAATAAGTAGACGCAACGGGCCCAGAATGGCGGGTTCTGGGAGCGGCAGAGTCACCTGCATTGTGTACATTGCTGCAGGAGATCGGGGACACTATTAGGATTCCTCCCCTGTGCTGCCACAATGAGTGATCACTCTGTTTTGCTCTGTCAGAAGGATTTGAAAGAACTAATTTATTCTTAATGAGAGACATCCTTTCATTGCTCCCTGTCTGGGGAAAGCTTTCGCAGAATAGATCTCATTTATTCACAATGTGTCTATTACTTTACATCCAGTGCACAAAACATAGAGATGACATTTCATTTGTTGACTAATCTCATTTTCTGTGTCTTCATAATTCAATTCTGAGGGTTTTTCTGTTTAACCTGTTCACTCCTGCACTGGGGTGAACAGAACCCGCAAATTCCTTCACAGCATCGATGAAATGCGTTAAATAAAGGACAATTTAACCCACAAATAGATTTGTTATTTTGTCACCTTTCATTGGATTTGTTCAGCTGCTATTTCCCTCTGTCTGTATTATGGAGCTGAATCCCCTCTTCTGGGTCTGACGGGGGTCCCACCTGACTGCGTCCTTCCTCTATTGCTCTGTAGTTCTCTATATAACATCTTGGGGTAAATGTACATTTATATCTGGAACACAGGGATGAAGCCAGTACAATATGAAGTGTTTTAGTATTAGTGTTCAGAGGGAGAGGGAAAGAGGGACAGTGGAAAAAGAGGGACAGTACTGATGTACAGAGGGACTGTACTGATGAAAAGAGGGACAGTACTGATGTACAGAGGGACTGTACTGATGTACAGAGGGACTGTACTGATGAAAAGAGGGACAGTACTGATAGACAGAGGGACAGTGTGAAAAGAGGGACAGTACTTGATGGACAGAGGGACAGAGTGAAAAACGGGACGGTACTGATGAAAAGAGGGACAGCAGGAAAAGAGGGATAGTACTGATAGACAAAGGGACAGTGGAAAAGGGGGACAGGGTCCTAAAGAGGGAACGTTATATCTTACACTATGGAGCAGTATTTAGGACAGGCGGAGGGGGCTGGAGTGTAGTAGGAGCAGCGTTATGTTTCCATTTATGGAGCATAAATTAGATTTCAGTTTGCAGAACGAGATTTTTGAAGTGAAATAAAGTGACAGAGATGAGTGGGGCTCACGGCTCGTCCCTCCTCACAAGGGATCTGTGCAGTTATACTAGGGGGGAATACAATCCCCCCGAAGTACCACCGCGCTAAAACTATTACCGTTATTACAGTAGTTCTAGCGCCGGCTTTTTATTTGCAGCTCACTAAGCTGCGAGCAGAAAGCCGGGTTAATATTACCGTAATAACAGTAAGAGCGTTAACGTGATGGTACTTCGGGGGGGATTGTATTCCCCCCTAGGAGTGTAATTCCTTCATTTGATATTTTCTCTATATATTCATATCTTACCGCTGTTTGTGCGCTGTTGTGTTTGTTGGGGTAAGAACTATGGATCAGGAGATGGATGTGACGAGTCTGCAGAGGAAGAACAGGGTTTAATATGATGCAACAACATATTTGTAACAACAAAAGGAATAAATAATATTTCAGTAAGTGCAGTAGAAATATCTTACCAGACCTTTAGGCTGCAGGATTCCTCACACAGCACAAGGGCATCCCATTCACACACATATAATACAGCTACAGTAGGAGAACATATTCTTTACAGAACAAGCAGTAAATAGATTGACTGCTTTTCCCAACAAGGTCATATTGGTAAATAAGAAAGGTTAATGAGAGTTGACTCATACAAGGAAGTCATTTAAAGACGAGCAACAATATCCATTCAGGTGGAAATTCATTTGTGTCCCTCTTAGAAACAGCTATTTCCCACTTATTACTAGGAACGATAATCTCTGATCTAATGCAAGTAGGAATATGGTAGAAGTATGTGCACATATGTCTTCAATAAACCCGTATAATATACTTTCCTAGGAGCCTTTCTAGTCTTATCCAGTGCAGTCTAAAAAGACTATTTAAATGTTTAATTATGGAAATGTGAAGAGCTCCTGAGGGTCACAAATAATTGCAAACTAATTCTTACACATTGAATGTGGAAAGCCTGTCAGTCACTCTGTGCCTGTGTGTAAGAGGCATTTGCCTTACTGCTCCTTGAACCTGCACTGAACTGAAAGTCTCAGAACACATTTTTGTGCAATTCATTATGTACAATTTAAGTTTAAAAATTCTGATGTAGAATTCTACAAATCGTCATCACTCAGTTACTTAGTAAATCCAACATTTACAATCATTTCTGTTTACAAAAATCATCATTCTCATTTATTTTTATATAGCGCTAGTATATTCCATAGCGTTTTTCATTTGGGAACAAACACAGTAATAAAACCATAACCGGTAATACAGACAGAGGTAGAAACGCTTTATTTAAATTCTAAACTATTTTTTTCATTGAACTTCTTGTAGTATTCATCACCCTGAGATCATCATCATCAGTTATTTATATAGCGCCACTAATTCCGCAGCGCTGTACAGAGAACTCACTCACATCGGTCCCTGCCCCATTGGAGCTTACAGTCTAAAGTCCCCTAACACACACACAGACAGACACAGACACACACACACACAGACTAGGGTCAATTTGTTAGCAGCCAATTAACCTACTAGTCTGTTTTTGGAGTGTGGGAGGAAACCGCCACAAACACGGGGAGAACATACAAACTCCTCACAGATAAGACCATGGTCGGGAATTGAACTCATGACCCCAGTGCTATAAGGCAGAAGTGCTAACCACTGAGCCAACGTGCTGCCCTTATGTACCTCCACGATCCTTGTTGAGTAGGCTTTTCTAGGGGGTGGGGGGGAGGCGCTTTCTTCAGAGAGACCCGGCGGGTCTTCCCTCTAGCGGGGTCTACCTCTAGCGCTGTTATGATGTAATACCAAATGTATCTGATGTACCTTATGACTGAGTATGTAAAGGGTTAATACAACCCGCTGGATGGGGGAACTAGAAGAAGTTTATTTATAATATTAATATAGCGCCAACATATTACCAGCTTAATAACAATGTCATGCCAACGTTACAGTGGCCAGAAAGCCTGAATACAACATCTAGGGGTCTATTTATCACCCAATTTCAGAGTTAATTATCATTTCTTATCGCCATTTATCATAGCCATAAGAAATATAATTTTGCAGCAATTTATCTGTCACGGTCACTAGATCTCTTGACCCAGCGTTCTGCTAGTTGTTATCACTACTCTCGAGGCGCGGAGTCTAACACAGCGACTGGTCTTCTCCAGGGACCCCCGCAAGAGGCTTTGGGTTTTTGCTGCATCGCTGCGCAGGTCGTGGCCCTCGAGAGTGTGCAGCAGAGCAACGGAGTACAGCTTAGATATACAAGTTAGACAACTTGAAGATATGCGAGAATACCCAGGAGAGCTGATATATATGATGGGTGCAGCTAACAGCTCTCCGGCCAGGAGGAGACATGTAACAGGTGCTTTAGGATGATTAGTCAGAGGCGAGGTTATGCCAGGTGAGGCTATAGGGTGTCAATCCAATAGGTGAGATATAGCACGGGCTATGGATATCAGCCAGAGGTAGGTTTACCACCGATGAGGTGAGAGATAGCCGGCTAATCGATAGAGAAACAATGGTGACATACAGCGGGAGGCAGTTTTACCACGGAGGTGGCTGAGAGGTATCCGGCCAACGGGTGAGAAGCAGCGATCACTACAGCATACAGCGGGAGGCAGGTTTACCACGGAGGTGGCTGAGAAGTATCCGGCCAACGGGTGAGAAGCAGCGGTCACTACAGCATACAGCGGGAGGCAGGTTTACCACGGAGGTGGCTGAGAAGTATCCGGCCAATGGGTGAGAAGTAGCGGTCACTACAGCATACAGCGGGGGGCAGGTTTACCACGGAGGTGGCTGAGAAGTATCCGGCCAATGGGTGAGAAGTAGCGGTCACTACAGCATACAGTGGGAGGCAGGTTTACTACGGAGGTGGCTGAGAGGTATCCGGCCAATGGGTGAGAAGCAGCGATCACTACAGCATACAGCGGGAGGCAGGTTTACTACGGATGTGGCTGAGAGGTATCCGGCCAATGGGTGAGAAGCAGCGATCACTACAGCATACAGCGGGAGGCAGGTTTACTACGGATGTGGCTGAGAGGTATCCGGCCAACAGGTGAGAAGCAGCGGTCACTACAGCATACAGCGGGAGGCAGGTTTTACTACGGATGTGGCTGAGAGGTATCCGGCCAACAGGTGAGAAGCAGCGGTCACTACAGCATACAGCGGGAGGCAGGTTTTACTACGGATGTGGCTGAGAGGTATCCGGCCAATGGGTGAGAAGCAGCGGTCACTACAGCATACAGCGGGAGGCAGTTTTACCACGGAGGTGGCTGAGAGGTATCCGGCCAACGGGTGAGAAGCAGCGATCACTACAGCATACAGCGGGAGGCAGGTTTTACTACGGATGTGGCTGAGAGGTATCCGGCCAATGGGTGAGAAGCAGCGGTCACTACAGCATACAGCGGGAGGCAGGTTTTACTACGGATGTGGCTGAGAAGTATCCGGCCAATGGGTGAGAAGCAGCGATCACTACAGCATACTGCGGGAGGCAGTTTTACCACGGATGTGGCTGAGATGTATCCGGCCAACGGGTGAGAAGCAGCGATCACTACAGCATACAGCGGGAGGCAGGTTTTACTACGGATGTGGCTGAGAGGTATCCGGCCAACGGGTGAGAAGCAGCGGTCACTACAGCATACAGTGGGAGGCAGGTTTTACTACGGATGTGGCTGAGAAGTATCCGGCCAATGGGTGAGAAGCAGCGATCACTACAGCATACTGCGGGAGGCAGGTTTACCACAGATGTGGCTGAGAAGTATCCGGCCAACAGGTGAGAAGCAGCGGTTAATAGTCAGAAACCAGTGCAACGGTGCTGGAGCGCTGAGAGTAACTGCCCTTCCATCCTCACACTATTTTGTATAAATCTTCTGTATATCTATATTTACTAACACAGCAGCAGCCAATGGCTGGAGACTATATCGCTGGGGTCTGTCTCCTCTGCATTATACCAGTAAGAATTGAGGACTTGAAGTCGGATATCCTAGTGCAGTGCGCTCCCATCCCTAGGGTCACCTGCCTGCCAGCAATGCAGCAACTATTTTCCTAATTTCCCCATCTGCTGATCCCATTTCTACCTGCAGCTCCTGGTTCTCATGATACCAGCTGATTTTTGTTTTACGTCAAGCTAGTACCTGGTCTATACCCATTGGCGATTATATTTCTACAACCAGTCTCTCTTCCAGTACCTGGACTTTGCTGGTGTTTACATTTAATTATTATTTCACCAGGAATCTGATGTCTGATTTCAAAGACTTTTTTTTTGCAAATTGACATATATTGATCTAGACTCTTTTATACCAGCAGTCTGTTCCTGTTCTGTGACCCAGGGTTATTGTCAGAGCCGTAACTTAAAATTGTAGCGCCTGAGGCGAGATGGGAAACTGCCACAACCCTACCGTCAATTTTAACCAAACTAACCTAAAATATTCATAAACTGGGCCCCCATTCAGCATTGGGCCCTGGGTGGTCGCCCCTCTCGTACAACCCTAGTTACGCCCTGATTATTGTCTGTTTTCTATCACCCCTACCTCCACGAGTTAAACTGTTTTATGTTTTTGGATGCTTTGTTTACTTCAGCTGTTTAATCCTTTGTTCACTGGGCACTGGGCCGCCATACTCAGCTACCAGTGTGTTCCACAGTTACACTAAATATATAATAAAGCCTTTTGTTCTCACTACTTCCAGCCATATGTCAGTATATTCTGTTCCTGCAGACACCCTGGGTATATGTAACAGAATAACCAGCTAGTACTGGAGCCCTCTGCATCAGAGTATTTATCTGGGTCACAAGCTCAATCTGCTGCCTGCTCTGCGATCTGTCTGTCCTGCAGCTAATAGAGCTACCATTACTACAGACTTTACAGGCATAATTCTGCCAAGATCTCCGCTGGTTCCGGTTACTGCTTTATTTCCAGATCTCATCAGCAAACTCTGATACTGTTTCTCCTGCTTCTCTTTGCTCAGACACCTCTCATGCTCTATGTAAATGTAGCGCCCGCTAGGGGTGTTTTACTAAACCATGCACCCCAGTGAATACAGGAGGGGTCATCTGGGAGGCGAGTTAGATATCTATGGAAAGAGAAGTGACTTATCTGGTTGCTATAGTGACAACCCAGCCCATCTGCTAGAGTGACTGAGAAGATGGAGGGGTTATAGAAAGTGCGGGTAAGACTGGGTGATGTGATCTAGATGGGGACCTGGGAGACTGGGGAGGAAGCTCCCAGGCTCCCCCAACATTGCCTGGGAGTGCGAGCGCCGTGACTGCGCAAGGGCAAGTACTGTGCGCCTGAATAGGGAGAGAGTGCCCATAGCATAGACCACTGAAGAGAAGTGGCAGCATGCATACACTATGGGATGTAGGAGCTGCATATGTGTTGGAGATAAGCTACACTGTGATTCTGGCTGAACTGTGAGTAGCTGTGGAACTACTCTGACCAGGAGTACCTGGTATGTACTGTGATAAAACCAGCAGTGTGGCTGCATATACAGACGCAAGGCAATCTCAATGCTAGAGAGGGGGAGAACCCCATATCAGTAAAGAGAACCCCGAGAGAGAGAGGGATATTTTGCATGGAAGAAACCCTAGAAAGAGGGTTGCTGCAAGAAGCAGTGTAGCTGAAGTGTCAGAGCCAGGTGCTGTAAATACACAGAGTAAAGTGTCAGAGCTAGAGCTGAGAGTACACAGAGAGAAGTGTCAGAGTCAGGGCTGTGATTACTGAGAGAGAAGTGTCAGAGCCAGGGGCTGTAAATACACAGAGTAAAGTGTCGGAGCTAGAGCTGAGAGTACACAGAGAGAAGTGTCAGAGTCAGGGCTGTGATTACTGAGAGAGAAGTGTCAGAGCCAGGGGCTGTAAATACACAGAGTAAAGTGTCAGAGCTAGGGCTGAAAGTACACAGAGAAAAGTGTCAGAGCCACGGGCTGTGATTACTGAGAGAGAAGTGTCAGAGCCACGGGCTGAGAGTACACAGAGAGAAGTGTCAGAGCCATATATACAAATCGATACTACCTGACCCACTGCCGATTATGTAAAACCATCTATCTATTGTATACTGAGGAAGTCACTTTGTTTAATAGAAATAGGACAAAGCTCAAACCCTCAGCTACAAACGGGGGAGAAAATTATTGTAAATATGTTTTACCAGTCTGGAATAAAGTGCTGGCGCAAAATGATTTACGTCAATTACTTACACGCAGCGCAGATAATGATGGAACGCTGCCTGATGCGCCAGGCCAGACCGACATGATGCACATTACAATTATATACAGTGTATATATATATATATATAATGTACCCAGCCAGCTGCACAACAGACACCGGTCCATCATCTCTATATAATAATCTGTCCGTGTAACGTTGCTGGATCCTCAGAGCCGAGGCATGAGGCTCCAGGGATGTGTCAGAGACGGCGCTGAGCACAATCTTATCTCTGTACAGCACATTCACCTGTCACTGAGGAGGACAAAGGAACATCCAGCTGACATTAAACAGGATATTTGTGTATGAGTAGAGCGTCTTCACTGGAAACCTGACTGTGTGTGTGGTATCCAGGCATCATTCAGATATCGTCTCTTCTATACTACTGACTGTCTAATATAGAGATCCTCCTGTATTACTGACTGTCTAATATAGAGATCCTCCTGTATGACTGACTGTCTCATATAGAGATCCTCCTGTATGACTGACTGTCTCATATAGAGATCCTCCTGTATGACTGACTGTCTCATATAGAAATCCTCCAGTATTACTGACTGTCTCATAGAGAGATGCTCCTATATTACTGACTGTCTATTATAGAGAGATCCTCCTGTATTACTGACTGTCTCATATAGAGATCCTCCTGTATGACTGACTGTCTCATATAGAGATCCTCCTGTATGACTGACTGTCTCATATAGAAATCCTCCAGTATTACTGACTGTCTCATAGAGAGATGCTCCTATATTACTGACTGTCTATTATAGAGAGATCCTCCTGTATTACTGACTGTCTCATATAGAGATCCTCCCGTATTACTGACTGTCTAATACACAGTTTCCCTCTTACCAGTAACCTCTTAACACCTCACATTGGCCTCTTCCTCGGCTCCCTGATATCTTCCACCATTTACCGTCCTCCAGGCTCCTGATCTTGGCTCTATCATCCAATTGTTCTTCATCTGTCTCATTATGTTTTACTTTTGCTGTATTGTTTTACGAGATAGTTTATTGTAATGAACGACCATTCGGGAACAAAGGAAATTCCAACCACCCCCGATATTTTACATCCCCAGGAATTTTGATAATATACATTATATCCACCTAAGTATGATGATAAATATAAACCAGGAGGTGGCCCCTGTACATTCCCTGATCAGCCACAACAGTAACACCGCTGTCAAGTGGAGATAATAACATTTATTATCTGGTTACAATGACACCTGTCAGGGGTGGGATATATTATGCAGCAAGTGACCGGTCAGTTCTTGAAGTTGTTGTGTTGGAAGCAGGGAAAATAGGCAACGTAAGGATCTGAGTGACTCTGACAAAGGGCCAGGCTGTGATGGCTAGAGGGCTGGGTCAGAGCATCTCCAAAACGCCAGGTCCTGTGGGGTGTTCCCGGTATACAACGGGTAGTACTAATAAAAGTGATCCAAGGAAGAACAACCAGTGATCCGGCGTCAGGTGCTGGACAAAGCTTCTTCAACTAAAGGAAAAACTAATTTAGCGAAATGTACATTGGTGTTTGGTTCTATCAATTGTGTGGCTGAATGAATGGTCTCCTAGATAGGGCCCAGGATCTGCCGTTAGCTGGCAGCATGTGACCACACAGCGTGAATGTGTAATTAGTGGTCGGCTCCTCATCAATCATTGCTCTACTCGATAACTACTAAGTGTTTCCTCTCCTAGTCCGGGTATTCAATCTGCTCTCAGGACTGTTAGCATCAGCCAGTGATACTTAGTATTAATGTGATATCAGTGTTTCACTGAAAACATTGTAACTGGTTTATGCTACGTATTAGCTATCAGCCACTGCACTACTTGTTAACCACTCATCACTATAGATACTTTGTAGAGGATACTACTAACCTTATTCTAGGCAGGTAACCATTAGATCTCCCACATTGATACTATTGTAGACAGACAGTCTATTTACAATTAACATTCAGATTCAAACTAAATGTAACACAATATAATGAGCCTCATTGTTATAAATAATTGAGATCAATATACTTGGAAAGATTATTGATCCAACTGATAGTGCACGGCCGTGTTACACTGCAACTTTTACATCACGTTTGCACAATCAATGTACAAATACACCTGTATATGTTTTTAATATTTCACTCTAATGTATACTATTGGGAGTTTAACTTATTTTTAATAAGTTATCAACATTTTGAGTTTATGGCTTTGTCAGAAATTCTCCTCACATTAATCTCTGACTTCTCTTTTCTTCACATTTAAGCAGGAATGTTTCATATTTTCTGCGTGTGGATCTACAATTATTATCAGGTAATAGATGCGAGACCTCTCTGGTCAGTCAGGACAGGAATCTGTTAGTTGAGAGTCTGTGGGAGGTTATTACAGGTTATTACAGGTTGTGGGGTCTCCTGTCCAGTTGGGTCTCCTCTGATTTCTCTCCTCGTCCTTTCACTGTGTCCTAGAAGAATAACTCCTCCTTATAGCTACACAGTCCCTTAACATTCACTAGTCTCACACTAGTCCCTGCTGTATAATCTGTCACTGGGAAATGATCCTTTGTCTACAGCTTCCACCTCTGTCATTGGCCAGGACTCTCTCGATGTCCCCTGATTATTAGATGAAATCTGCCCACAAATCAGCTATACGGCTGCCATGTATACTGATCTCAGGAACAAACTACAATAACAGTTGATGGAAATAGATGTCTATGATGAAAGGAGGATACAGGTCCTTTATTCCTCTAATATATCATCTGCAAATTAAGTCTGTCTGTACTTAGATGTAGTGGTGGATTCCACCATCTTTATTTCCATCAAATTACCCAGTATAGTCTTCTGCAAACTTCTACCTCATATGATTCCTGTATATATAATCTGATTGTAAGCTCTTCTGGTTAGGGCTCCCTTGTATAATCCTTGGCACATTCTGGGATTCAGTTTGGACAGTTTCCAATTTGAGATACATAAAGAAGATAGATGTTCTCTGTTGGTAACCTACCTGTCTATTACAACACACATTACTACAGAGATAGGAATCCCCAGCAGCACACAGGAACTCTCTGTTAGGAGGAGACTCTATGCTGAACTGCAGTCTGGTGCAACAAAAGATTTTGTAAACCGAATTATAATGGGCAGAACTGCAAGCTCCAGTCTCCCAGTGAAACACACGAGAACTGACCCCAAGTCGGATTCCCAGAAGGTCCTCTCTGCAGCTCTTCCTCCTACAGCCCCAGATGAAAACTGGGGGAGCGAAATGATGGAAATGGGGAGCCAATCACAAGCTGCTTCCTCCATATATTTATATTGGTATTGGCAGAGTCCCAGGAAAGATGGCGGCAGGTACTGAGCTGTCTTAACGCATGGGCAAGCTGGGCAGTTTCCCGGGGGCCCTACAAGCATAGGGGCCCCATAGGCTTGACAACTTTTCAGTATATCGTTCTGGGAGATTTATGCAGAACCTTCAAACCCTCCTTATTAAAACAGTTAGGTGGACTAATCCCCTCAGTTTCAGCTGTTATCTGTACATGTGATCTTTCTGTTGCGAATACATATCTTGACCTTAACAAAACCAACATCCACGTACTAATTGTACATAAGACAAAATCTACAAACACAATTTTTTAAAGCAATTTTTAAAACAATTCTCTGCAAAGAAGTTTCCCAAATGTTTGTGTTAAATCATAGTAATTTCGCACTGTGCCATCTCCGTCTGTATGATTTACCAAATGAGCACAATTTTTGTGCTGAATTTCTTGTTTTTCAGCTTCAGGGCTCATGTTATATTGTTCAAACATTTGTGTGGCTTAGTCAGTGCTGTGCAGCATGTTTTTAATGGTTAAACACTGATTTTGTTGTAAGTACCAATAAATATTAGCTTCATTTTATCGATAATTTATATTTTTATTCCTGTGAGTGGTTCTTAGATTGGACCACAGTGCACTGCTTTGCCCGGGGGCCTATATTGCTGTTAGGACGGCCCTGGGCAAACATCCCCAAATAAGAGTTGATAATAATCAATGTACATAAAATCCTCATAAAAAATCAGCTCATGATAAATCATCCATGAGATTAAAACAAACTAATTCCCACATTTAAAATATATGTATATTAGATTAAAATGAATTAATCAGTCACCCATGTACCAAGGGCTCTTAAAATCAGCCGCATTATGAACTCTATTTTCCATATACAGTAATTTGCAATAATAAACTTAATTCATTTAATCATATCACAATGGCTATATATAGTTACATTGTTATCAAATTGTCCTGAAAGTTCTGCGCTAGTATTTGTGTATCTCAAAGCAGTTCGCTGGAAAACAAAATAAAGTTAAATAAAAAAATATGAATGTAAAATATGATATAACAAACAATTTTTTTTTATAAAATATATTGGTCATTGAACTGTCCCATTTATAAGTTGGTATAATTAGGGGCTAATCTTGTGCCCATGGCTGTACCCTACATTTGTAAAAAATACAGCAAATGATGTGTTAGTATAAAACTAATTGAATCAAAAAGAAACTCCTCTTGAGTTAGGTATGTTTGTATATAGGACTATACATCACAAGCCCACAGTATTGATTATCCCAAAAGAAGGTAGAAATAGAGTCATGTAAAGATGTGGTGTCTTTGTTGGTGGATATTAGAGAAACCACAAGAAGTTGTAAATAAACAATGTGTAATAAGTTGGACGTGAAGGACACAATAGATTTTACAGGGTGCCCTAGAGGGTTAGTGACATGCTTGTGATTTTTTGGCAAATAGTAATAAATAGCTGTAATATAGGGCCTGATTCATTAAGGAACTTAACTTGAGAAACTTCTTATTTAAGTCTCCTGGACAAAACCATGTTACAATCCTCCGTGCGCCCCTGATATATATATATCAGAGGAAAACCAAGCCCGCGTTCGGGGTATCTCCCACATTGTATATGGTATCAGCTGCGTGGTACCATAAACAGACAGTTGTCAGCACTTAGCCTTTTCCTGCATATCTGTGTGTATCTAGTAAAATGAAAATATGAGGTATTAGTTCATATTCTGATCAAAACATTTAAGCCTGCATCCCAGCGTCAAGTGGTGCCCTTGATGCTGGGTTACAGGCTTAAATGTTTTGATCAAAATATGAACTAATACCTCATGATATATGTTTGTGTGTGTGTATGTGTGTGTCTGTGTGTGTATGTGTGTGTCTGTGTGTATGTACGTGTGTATGTATGTACGTACGTACGTACGTACGTACGTACGTACGTACGTGTGTGTGTGTGTGTGTGTGTGTGTGTACAGCAATGGCTATGCTTGGTCATTTAATAATTAACTTTACATTTGAATGTTTTGGATTCACAGTGTATTATTGTAGAACACAACATGAAAACTCTGAACATTACATGTAGCAGACGCCTGCTTATAAATATGACTTTGTAGACAATCTGCACTCTTGCCATTTGGTATTAGCATGTTTACTGTAGACTGCAGTGATCCCTATTTTAAAGCTGTGGCAGCAGTCACTAAACATCAGTGACTACAGTGGGCATGTGTGACAGACATTTGCATAAATATGGCAGTGCTCACTTTATAAATTATTTATCACTTTCTGAGTAAGCAGAGCTATCATTCAGGGAAGTGGGAGACAATATGGTTTACTCTTCTATACAGAATATGTATATGTTTTGCTTTACAGCTAGGGTATAATCCTGGCAGTATTGGAATACGACAACTATTCCATACATTTATATGATTCTCTGTATTCCAGGTGTTCCACTCTTCGTTCACAGCTTCCTATGTGATCTATGACATCCACACCAGGTAGGCTGCACCTCTCTTTATCATGGACAAATTCACTTTTACAACATCCTTATTATCAATGACTTGAAATCTTTGTGTTCAAGGGAAGTTTGGGAGTTAAACCCCCCGGAGGTGGAAGATTCTGTCTTACAATATGCAGCTTGGGGTGTTCAGGGTCAGCAGCTGGTAAGTTACCCCAGAATCTTCTCTCATCTCATTCAATGCCAAGACGGGTGACCAGGGACTGGGAGAATTGTTCCTGACATCTAATGTGTGCAGAGGGTATTCATGGCAGCCACATATGATATACATGTGACACATGAACACATACATGTAACATGAACACCACCAGTCAGAGCCATGTAAAAGTTGAGTTGACGACTTATTGTATTAGCACTTCTGCCTCACAGCGCTGGGGTCATGAGTTCAATTCCGGACCATGACCTTATCTGTGTGGAGTTTGTATGTTCTCCCCGTATTCGCGTGGGTTTCCTCCGGGTGCTATACCTGCTATTGAACTGACCTTAGTCTCTCTCTCGGTGTATGGGTGTTAGGAAGTTTAGACTGTAAGCTCAAATGGGACAGGGACTGATGTGAGTGAGTTCTCTGTACAGCGCTATGGCATTAATGGCGCTATATAAATAACTTATGATGTTGATGACTGTCATACAATATACATCACATAGCATTCTTGTGACCGCCATACAATATCCATCCAATCTTCTTATCTGTATATAATGATTTAAGCATCGGACAATATGGCGCAGAAATGTGAGGTGTGGTCAGGGAAAGCTTACGGTACATTATACATCATCTGCTCTGTAACTAAAGAACTGTCACCTCAAAACAGACCCTGAGCCCATTATAATATACAGTATAAACAAAACACGGTACACAATCCAAACCAATACCAGGGTATTTATTTGCGATAGTAATGTAACAGGGCTCCAAGACTCTCTCATTACTGACTTTCAATCCATCTGCTGCAGAGAAAACTCAAATCCATTTTGTCAGATTTATGGGGTACTTTCACGTCAGACCCCTTCAGAGGGCGGAGTGATATTTACAGTTACAGTATCACCTAGAACTGCCCATTTATCACACTACCATATATATAATATTTCCTCTGATTCACCAGACTAATTCCCAAGTTATGGATGGAAAGAATTTGTTGCTGACAAATAACTGACAGTTACACATGGAGGCAATAGGCAGAATCAGCCTCTCTGGGGCAATTATACAGGTGCTTCTCACATTCATTCTCCACACTTATTGGCAGCAGGATGTTGGGGGATCCTCCATCACAGGACCTTAGTAAATGTGTTACCTAGTGCTCAGACGTGTTCCCCGTGCAGCACACGGACACTTTCATATCTCTCTGTTTTCTGAGTGTTATACAAGCAGGAAATGTGCTGTCCTAGAAACGCTGCTTTATTTTATAAAGTTACTGGGAAAAAGACCTCAGACTTCAGCATTGGACCATTACAAACATAATATGAGGATAGCAGGATGCTAAGGACTCAATGGGGCATATTCAATTGTTGGTGTTACTGCCTAAAGTAACGCGGCACACGCACTATTACCGTCATTACGGTACATTTCATGCTGGATTTCAGCTCGCGGCTCAGGGAGCTGCGAGCTGACATACAGCTTAGTATTACCGTAATAACGGTAATACTTTTTGCGCGGCGGAAAACGCCAACAAATGAATATGTCCCAATATTAGAAATATATCCACATTCAAATGGAAATGTATCTGAGGTCCGCCTGTATTTGCATACATATGTACATGCATACCAGGCTTTTTTAACACCAGTTGCGTTCAGATTGCGTTCAAAGATTAATCAGGACCATAATGTTTAAATTACGCCAAGTTGGTGACAT
Organism: Mixophyes fleayi; assembly: GCF_038048845.1. Classification (NCBI taxonomy): domain Eukaryota; kingdom Metazoa; phylum Chordata; class Amphibia; order Anura; family Limnodynastidae; genus Mixophyes; species Mixophyes fleayi. The sequence continues at coordinate 154,274,885 of NC_134408.1, read as the reverse complement.
GTAGCAAATTGCCAATGTTTATTTAATAACTGTTCTGTGTAAGTTAAATTGTAGACTTTGGATATAGTTATTGGTTGGGGAATGTCATAACTTGGATGGGTTAATGTGCATGATTAGTACCAAGATTATGCATACTGTTACAATTAGGATAATATTCTAAGATTGTGGTTGCTGCAGTCATATTTTCTAATACAATTATTTAGCCAGGCCGTGGTCAACATTCTATTATGTAATCAGAAGCCGGCTATTGTCTGCACAGTACACAGAACCACAGGAGATCCTGCCTGTCCTGATAGCAACTGAATAACAAACTGTATTGAAAGCGAAGAGGTTATTTGTGTTGTGCTGCGTATAAAAGGGACATTATATTGCATGACTGCAATGCCGGTATGTCTAAACAGACCTTTACTAATTGAATAAGTTAAATCAATGTGTGAGTCCTTGACAGGGTTAAAGGAGTTTAACCCTTTTATCCAAATACACATTGTGACTGGATCACTTATAAATAACTTATGCTATCAATTTATATATATATAATTGCAAATGTACTTATTTTTGATATTGTGTGTATATTGGTAAAGGAGATATCTTTATTTCTGAGACCAGGGGAAGACATTTGGTTGTTTTTACTTTGCTAGAGGAAATGCATTATTTCTGAGGTATATATCTGATACAATAAGCCTTTGTTGAGGAAGTCTTTTGTGTATCTTGGAGTAGGGAATTGACTTGTTTGGGGTTTTTTGACTTACTCTGGGAATGTGTATTCTGCAACTGGCTGAAAAAAGGACCCATGTTAATCTCATGTTAATTAGACCTTTTGATGTGTGAGAGTCCAGCACATGAAGGCACAGGAAGGTTTAATTATATTTGCTACTAGATTTCCTGTGTCTAAAAAAGAAGCAGGAAATCACAGCAAGTTTTAGGATATCACAAATAAGTGTAAATATTATTAGCGTTGCATTGCATGTAAAGCCATGTTTGGATAAACAAATTGCATCCTGATTCTAAAAATAGCTCAGACCTCAGGGGGCTGGCTTACCCTGCGAGACCGTGTCCAAATCTGTATAAAAAGCACTGTCTTGAATAAAACATTGTTCTTCTTGTTCCATCTGACCTGCTCACTGGTACCTTCAACCAGGGTGAGCAAATAAACATCACTTGTTTCAAAGACCTGCTTGGAAACTTCTCTATCCCTGTGAACTACAGATTAGACCCAAAATCTAATCCGTTCCCGGCTGTTTCTGAGGTTTGGACCCAGCTTTTCCGGAGCCACCACTCTGCCTGCTACCCTGTAGCCCTGGTCAATGTGATAGGCCAGGGGGGATCTATCCACAGCAACCCTGATCTATAGGAAGAGGTCAGGGGTACCGGCCCAGGTACACCAGTAACGGGGTACACTCGCAGCGTCACTTACCCAGAAGAAACACGGTACTGGATGCCGGTAAGGAGTCCAGTGGCGGCAGCACGTGTAAGCCCCTCCTACTGCGGCAAGAGGGCGCAGTTGAGATAACGAAAGGGAACAGTGAAAAAGTAAGCCCAGCCGGTTCGCAGCAAGAACAGACAGGGCAGCATAGGGAGCTCCATCCTGTCACACACATCTTGACAGTAAATATAGGTCTTGGGAGTAAATTCATTTTGGATTACTCAGATAGGAGAAGGTTATTTCTGGGCCTATAAAATTGTGCCGGCCAGAGAATGGAGGGTGTCAGTGAGTGTGTGTAATCTGGGAGCCTGAGGCTTCATCATCATCATCATCATCATCATCATCAATTTATTTATTTATTTATTTATATAGCACCATTAATTCCGCAGCGCTGTACAGAGAACTCATTCACATCAGTCCCTGCCCCATTGGAGCTTACAATCTAAATTCCCTAACACACACAGACACAGACTAGGGTCAATTTAATAGCAGCCAATTAACCTACCAGTATGTTTTTGGAGTGTGGGAGGAAACCCACGCAAACACGGGGAGAACATGGAAACTCCTCACAGATAAGGTCGTGGTCGGGAATAGAACTCATGACCCCAGGCAGAAGTGTTAACCACTGTACCACCGTGCTGCCCAAGGCTTCATCTCCAAATTCCACCAATCCAGTGGGTTGCTGATTTGGAGTGACGTATGGAAGAGGCCATACTCTTAACATCTGGGAATAGCGATGAACTGACGTTGTCCGGGATTTGGCTCTCTTGTTATTATATTGACCTTTACCTTGTCACTTGCTGGAATATTGTTGCCCATCTGGTAAAGAGAACATTGCTATACGTAATACAGTACTATTCTCTCATCATCTGTCATCAGTTTGAGCGATCTAAGAACCCTCTGTCCTTACATGCACATTAATCTGGAAGGCGGACACAGCCTACCTGCCCCCTAGAGCTGTCTGGACCCTGGCCAGGGCACACGTTTGTGAGCAGTCAGTGTCCGTATAGCTTCCATTGTGTGTGACATTCAGATAAATATACCAGCTCAGCAGCAAATTGTCCCTGGTATAGAAATGTTGGCGGCTGAACAGTAATTGTACTGAAACGTCAGCAATCAGCCAGGTAGAGGCAGCAGCTTCTGCAGCCTGTGAGCCGCGTACATTGTGCCGAGCTGCGGTTCATTCTCAGCCATGTTCTGTGCATCAAATGTTATTGTAACGTGATTCAATTGCTGCAGTTTCACGTTTGTATGATTGAGGTACATCTGGATAATGTTAGAACATCTCTTATTTTCTGTAAAATTCATTACAAATGGCTTATTCCTCAAAGGAAATTCTTGTCCAGGATTTTACAGTATAATATGATTTACCAGAAATCCCTTTCATGTTTTAGTTGCCTGAAGCTACCTATTCCCTGCTCGGAAACTGTGATTAGTGACGAGGCTACGTAACGGTTAATGTTGTTTAATACAAGCGCCCCGCACATAACTATTATATGTAACATTTATAAACCTATTTAAATGGTCTCAGTCATCTGTCCAGCTGCCCCCACCTGCCCCAGCCTTGGCACCACCTGCCCCCAGCTGCCCCAGCCTTGGCACCACCTGCCCCCAGCTGCCCCAGCCTTGGTACCACCTGCCCCCAGCTGCCCCAGCCTTGGCACCGCCTGCCCCCAGCTACCCCCACCTGCCCCCAGCTGCCCCAGCCTGCCTGGCACACTGCCCCCAGCTGCCCCAGCCTTAGTACCACCTGCCCCCACCTGCCCCCAGCTGCCCCAGCCTTGGCACCGCCTGCCCCCAGCTACCCCCACCTGCCCCCAGCTTCCCCAGCCTTGGCACCACCTGCCCCCAGCTGCCCCAGCCTTAGTACCACCTGCCCCCACCTGCCCCCAGCTGCCCCAGCCTTGGCACCACCTGCCCCCAGCTGCCCCAGCCTTAGTACCACCTGCCCCCACCTGCCCCCAGCTGCCCCAGCCTTGGCACCGCCTGCTCCCAGCTACCCCCACCTGCCCCCAGCTGCCCCAGCCTTGGCACCACCTGCCCCCAGCTGCCCCAGCCTTGGCACCAGCTGCCCCCACCTGCCCCAGCCTTGGTCCCAGCTGCACCAGCCTTAGTACCACCTGCCCACACCTGCCCCCAGCTGCCCCAGCCTTGGCACCACCTGCCCCCAGCTGCCCCAGCCTTGGCACCGCCTGCCCCCAGCTACCCCCACCTGCCCCCAGCTGCCCCAGCCTTGGCACCGCCTGCCCCCAGCTACCCCCACCTGCCCCCAGCTGCCCCAGCCTTGGCACCACCTGCCCCCAGCTACCCCCACCTGCCCCCAGCTGCCCCAGCCTTGGCACCGCCTGCCCCCAGCTACCCCCACCTGCCCCCAGCTGCCCCAGCCTTGGCATCACCTGCCTCTCACACAGCCTCACACTGCTTCCCAGGCAACAGATGTCGGTTATATTATAAGTAAGGAGCTGGTTTTAGATGACAATCAGCAGCTAGAACTGGAGAATGTTCTGCTGATCTCGGACTATACACATTGCAGTCTGCAGGAGAGGACGCAGAGAGATACTTCCCGTGTGACTGTTGTGTGTTCATGCTGCTCCCTGGCAGTGTCTCTGTACAGATACCTGACCACTATCTGATTAGGATCAGCCTTTTATATAATTATGTTTCCTCAGAAAATCCTGTTTGTTGGAATATCATTTATATCTTAAATAGCCATGACATGTAGGGTACATCATTGTTATTTAATGTGTCCCAATGGTACGTGTTAAGGTTGTTATAACCTTGATGTTGAACGATAAATACCCCTGGATGGTACAAAAGTAATGGAACCGCTGTAAGAGGCACAAGAACCAAGTTATACGGCTGGCAAATAAATTGCTTGTTGTCCCAAACATAGACCACACAGGACCAGGAACGTTCCTCAATCTTATCTGGATTCGGTCAATATATACAATAACGCACATTCTGAAAATTTCTTATTGATCAGAATTTAAGACTGTTGAAATTGGAAAAAAAAAGTGGAACAGTGGAAAATTGAACTCATAGAATTTTGCACATTTATCTGGCTGAATTTGTCATTGGTTGTGACAGGATCACCTATAAATAACTAATTGGATAAATATATTTAAATTATTAGCATGGTGCGCCAATTTATATAATTGCAAATGTACTGATTTCTGAAACTGTAGGTCATGTTTGGGTTTTGTAACTTTTCTATAAGAAATCCCAAGTAGGCATATCTGTGGAGGGGATATGTTTTTGCAACTGTCTGGAGACAGGTAATCTCATATTATTTAGACCTTTTCATTGCTGAGTGACCATTACACTGGCTGGTAGAGTTTCTAGGTGTGTAAGACTCAGGATGCACGTGATCACAGATTAATGTGTATTTTGCAAGTTAAATTGCATTAAATGCAAGATTATATCCTGATGGTAAACATTCAATGTAAAACCTCAGACGTTGTGGTGCTGCTAGCAGCAATGTAAGAAGGTGTTAAACCCCTCCAGGCTGAGTTATGCGCAGGTTACATGAAGTGCCTAGGTTGGTTAGACGGGCAGGAGGCTTGATTACCTCCTGCCATGGTATCTGTGTAAATCTTTATAAAATGTGGACTGTTTGATCATGTAATGTAGCATTATACCATCTGTAACTTCTGGCTAATACCACAGACTGGCGTGTAACTGTCCTTATTAGGAAACTTGAGCTAATAAAAATCACTGCTTCAAGATCCTGCTTTGTCGCCTACTTGTGTATTCCATTTGTGGTATGTACGGCAGAATCATCTCCGGGATTCACGGGCCAGAAATATAGAAGTGGTGCTTTTTATATCCACGGTGTCAGGCACCTTTGTAATAGTAGTGTGGCCACACTCATACCAACTAGGGCTCCACTTCATGTTCTGTGACTGGGTTTTGGACAGCACTAGTCCCTTATTGTGGGACACCCCATTTGTCATCTATCAGAGATCAACGGATTTGGATCCTATCATCTCCATTGTATGGTGTACCATTGCATTCGATTTATTTGATGCTCTGTCCTTTTCCACTGGCCAGTGTTGATTTTACATTGCATATTTTATGGTTGATTTATATGTTTTTATTAAAGTGTTTATCTATACCGCACGGATTGTTTTGTATTTTTCATATGTGTACATCAGTTATCAGCGCTGTTGTGTGTTGTGTTGTTTGTCGCCTACTTACCTGCTGTAATTCCTGTGACCTACAGATTAGACCAATCTAATCCGTTATCCGTCTGTTCTGAGGTTGGGACCCAGCATCCAGTACCAACGCTCTGCCTGTTACCTGTCCTGTGTGATAAACCAGGGGGGATACATCTACAGCAACACTGATCTGAAGGCAAGAGGTCAGGGGTACCAGCCCAGGTGCCCAGCGAGAGGGTACACTAGCAGCGAGAGTTACCCTGCAGCAAGAGGTTCTAGATGTCAGTGGAGGAGCCTAGTGGTGGCAGCAGATCCCCTGTTACTGCATTTAGAGGGGCGTAACTGGGATAAAGAAAGGGTCGGTGGCAAGGATGGCCAGCTGATCCGCAGCAACAATGGACAGGGTGGCACATTAGTGTTGTGCATACAGTCTGTGACTCCTCGCCAACCACACAGCAGAGCAGAATGAGGGGTCTATTTATGACCATAGGCATTTGCTTTATGTTAATTCTCATTTCTTATTGCAGTGACTGACTGCAGTTTTGGAGGGATGTACTGTGACATTTACCTCTTTGGACGGACCTTCTATTCCGACTACATCCACAGACACTCGGACGCCTCTATTCCGACTACATCCACAGACACTCGGACGTCTTTATTTCGACAACATCCACAGACACTCGGACGCCTATGTTCCGACTACATCCACAGACAATTGGACGCCTATATTCCCACTACATCCACAGACACTCAGACGCCTCTATTCCGACTACATCCACAGACACTCGGATGCCTCTATTCTGGCTACATCCACAGACGCTCGGACGCCTCTATTCCGACTACATTCACAGACACTCGGATGCCTCTATTCTGACTACATCCACAGACACTCGGATGCCTCTATTCCGACTACATCCACAGACAATCGGACGCCTATATTCCGACTACATCCACAGACACTCGGCCGCCTCTTTTCCGACTACATCCACAGACACTTGGACACCTCTGTTCTGACTACATCCACAGACATTTGGACGTCTCTATTCCGACTACATCCACAGACACTTGGACGCCTCTATTCCGACTACATCCACAGACACTCGGATGCCTCTATTCTGACTACTTCCACAGACGCTTGGACGTCTTTATTCTGACTACATACACAGACACTCGGAAGCCTCTACTCCGACTACATCCACAGACACTTGGACGCCTCTATTCTGACTACATCCACAGACACTCGGATGCCTCTATTCTGACTGCATCCACAGACACTCGGATGTCTCTATTCTGACTACATCCACAGACACTTGGATACCTCTATTCTGACTACATCCACAGACGCTCGGACGCCTCTATTCCGACTAGATCCACAGACACTTGGACTTCACTATTCCGACTATATCCACAGACACTCGGATGCCTCTATTCTGACTACATACACAGACACTTGGACTCCACTATTCCGACTACATCCACAGACACTGGGACTCCACTATTCTGACTACATCCACAGACACTTGGACTCCACTATTCCGACTATATCCACAGACACTCGGATGCCTCTATTCTGACTACATACACAGACACTTGGACTCCACTATTCCGACTACATCCACAGACACTGGGACTCCACTATTCCGACTACATCCACAGACACTGGGACTCCACTATTCCGACTACATCCACAGACACTTGGACTCCACTATTCCGACTACATCCACAGACACTTGGACGCCTCTATTCTGACTACATCCACAGACACTTGGACGCCTCTATTCTGACTATATCCACAGACACTTGGACTCCACTATTTCGACTACATCCACAGACACTTGGACGCCTCTATTCTGACTACATCCACAGACACTTGGACGCCTCTATTCTGACTATATCCACAGACACTTGGACTCCACTATTTCGACTACATCCACAGACACTTGGATGTCTCTATTCTGACTACATCCACAGACACTTGGACGCCTATATTCCGACTACATCCACAGACACTGGGACTCCACTATTCTGACTACATCCACAGACACTTGGACGCCTCTATTCTGACTATATCCACAGACACTTGGACTCCACTATTTCTACTACATCCACAGACACTTGGACGTCTCTATTCTGACTACATCCACAGACACTTGGATGCCTCTATTCCGACTACATCCACAGACAATCGGACGCCTATATTCCGACTACATCCACAGACACTCGGCCGCCTCTTTTCCGACTACATCCACAGACACTTGGACACCTCTGTTCTGACTACATCCACAGACATTTGGACGTCTCTATTCCGACTACATCCACAGACACTTGGACGCCTCTATTCCGACTACATCCACAGACACTCGGATGCCTCTATTCTGACTACTTCCACAGACGCTTGGACGTCTTTATTCTGACTACATACACAGACACTCGGAAGCCTCTACTCCGACTACATCCACAGACACTTGGACGCCTCTATTCTGACTACATCCACAGACACTCGGATGCCTCTATTCTGACTGCATCCACAGACACTCGGATGTCTCTATTCTGACTACATCCACAGACACTTGGATACCTCTATTCTGACTACATCCACAGACGCTCGGACGCCTCTATTCCGACTAGATCCACAGACACTTGGACTTCACTATTCCGACTATATCCACAGACACTCGGATGCCTCTATTCTGACTACATACACAGACACTTGGACTCCACTATTCCGACTACATCCACAGACACTGGGACTCCACTATTCTGACTACATCCACAGACACTTGGACTCCACTATTCCGACTATATCCACAGACACTCGGATGCCTCTATTCTGACTACATACACAGACACTTGGACTCCACTATTCCGACTACATCCACAGACACTGGGACTCCACTATTCCGACTACATCCACAGACACTGGGACTCCACTATTCCGACTACATCCACAGACACTTGGACTCCACTATTCCGACTACATCCACAGACACTTGGACGCCTCTATTCTGACTACATCCACAGACACTTGGACGCCTCTATTCTGACTATATCCACAGACACTTGGACTCCACTATTTCGACTACATCCACAGACACTTGGACGCCTCTATTCTGACTACATCCACAGACACTTGGACGCCTCTATTCTGACTATATCCACAGACACTTGGACTCCACTATTTCGACTACATCCACAGACACTTGGATGTCTCTATTCTGACTACATCCACAGACACTTGGACGCCTATATTCCGACTACATCCACAGACACTGGGACTCCACTATTCTGACTACATCCACAGACACTTGGACGCCTCTATTCTGACTATATCCACAGACACTTGGACTCCACTATTTCTACTACATCCACAGACACTTGGACGTCTCTATTCTGACTACATCCACAGACACTTGGACTCCAGTATTCTGACTACATCCACAGACACTTGGACTCCACTATTCCGACTACATCCACAAACACAGGGACTCCACTATTCCGACTACATCCACAGACACTGGGACTCCACTATTCCGACTACATCCACAGACACTTGGACTCCACTATTCTGACTACATCCACAGACACTGGGACTCCACTATTCTGACTACATCCACAGACACTGGGACTCCACTATTCTGACTACATCCACAGACACTTGGACGCCTCTATTCTGACTACATCCACAGACACTTGGACGCCTCTATTCTGACTATATCCACAGACACTTGGACTCCACTATTTCGACTACATCCACAGACACTTGGACGCCTCTATTCTGACTACATCCACAGACACTTGGACGCCTCTATTCTGACTATATCCACAGACACTTGGACTCCACTATTTCGACTACATCCACAGACACTTGGATGTCTCTATTCTGACTACATCCACAGACACTTGGACGCCTATATTCCGACTACATCCACAGACACTGGGACTCCACTATTCTGACTACATCCACAGACACTTGGATGTCTCTATTCTGACTACATCCACAGACACTTGGACGCCTATATTCCGACTACATCCACAGACACTGGGACTCCACTATTCTGACTACATCCACAGACACTTGGACGCCTCTATTCTGACTATATCCACAGACACTTGGACTCCACTATTTCTACTACATCCACAGACACTTGGACGTCTCTATTCTGACTACATCCACAGACACTTGGACTCCAGTATTCTGACTACATCCACAGACACTTGGACTCCACTATTCCGACTACATCCACAAACACAGGGACTCCACTATTCCGACTACATCCACAGACACTGGGACTCCACTATTCCGACTACATCCACAGACACTTGGACTCCACTATTCTGACTACATCCACAGACACTGGGACTCCACTATTCTGACTACATCCACAGACACTGGGACTCCACTATTCTGACTACATCCACAGACACTTGGACGCCTCTATTCTGACTACATCCACAGACACTTGGACGCCTCTATTCTGACTATATCCACAGACACTTGGACTCCACTATTTCGACTACATCCACAGACACTTGGACGCCTCTATTCTGACTACATCCACAGACACTTGGACGCCTCTATTCTGACTATATCCACAGACACTTGGACTCCACTATTCTGACTACATCCACAGACACTGGGACTCCACTATTCTGACTACATCCACAGACACTTGGACGCCTCTATTCTGACTACATCCACAGACACTGGGACTCCACTATTCTGACTACATCCACAGACACTGGGACTCCACTATTCTGACTACATCCACAGACACTTGGACGCCTCTATTCTGACTACATCCACAGACACTTGGACGCCTCTATTCTGACTATATCCACAGACACTTGGACTCCACTATTTCGACTACATCCACAGACACTTGGACGCCTCTATTCTGACTACATCCACAGACACTTGGACGCCTCTATTCTGACTATATCCACAGACACTTGGACTCCACTATTTCGACTACATCCACAGACACTTGGATGTCTCTATTCTGACTACATCCACAGACACTTGGACGCCTATATTCCGACTACATCCACAGACACTGGGACTCCACTATTCTGACTACATCCACAGACACTTGGACGCCTCTATTCTGACTATATCCACAGACACTTGGACTCCACTATTTCTACTACATCCACAGACACTTGGACGTCTCTATTCTGACTACATCCACAGACACTTGGACTCCAGTATTCTGACTACATCCACAGACACTTGGACTCCACTATTCCGACTACATCCACAAACACAGGGACTCCACTATTCCGACTACATCCACAGACACTGGGACTCCACTATTCTGACTACATCCACAGACACTGGGACTCCACTATTCTGACTACATCCACAGACACTTGGACGCCTCTATTCTGACTACATCCACAGACACTTGGACGCCTCTATTCTGACTACATCCACAGACACTGGGACTCCACTATTCTGACTACATCCACAGACACTGGGACTCCACTATTCTGACTACATCCACAGACACTTGGACGCCTCTATTCTGACTACATCCACAGACACTTGGACGCCTCTATTCTGACTATATCCACAGACACTTGGACTCCACTATTTCGACTACATCCACAGACACTTGGACGCCTCTATTCTGACTACATCCACAGACACTTGGACGCCTCTATTCTGACTATATCCACAGACACTTGGACTCCACTATTTCGACTACATCCACAGACACTTGGATGTCTCTATTCTGACTACATCCACAGACACTTGGACGCCTATATTCCGACTACATCCACAGACACTGGGACTCCACTATTCTGACTACATCCACAGACACTTGGACGCCTCTATTCTGACTATATCCACAGACACTTGGACTCCACTATTTCTACTACATCCACAGACACTTGGACGTCTCTATTCTGACTACATCCACAGACACTTGGACGCCTATATTCCGACTACATCCACAGACACTTGGACGCCTCTATTCTGACTACATCCACAGACACTTGGACGCCTATATTCCGACTAGATCCACAGACACTTGGACTCCACTATTCTGACTACATCCACAGACACTGGGACTCCACTATTCTGACTACATCCACAGACACTTGGACGCCTCTATTCTGACTACATCCACAGACACTTGGACGCCTCTATTCCCACTACATCCACAGACACACATGAATATAATGCACAGTTTATTGTACAAGAAGCTCTAACTCCCAGTAAATCACAGAATATGTTAATGATGTCCATACTGTAGGGAGACAGTAACAGATCTCTACAGAAGAACCTAACAAGGGATGTTGCAGAAAGTGATGTAGATGATGTCCGTCTCTTCTCTCCATATAAAGATAAATATGTCATTCTCTGGGTAAGAAGGGAGATGTCTCTGTGAGGACATTTCTTTGTTGTAACACAACATTCTCCAACTTCATAACAGCATTTTATTCATATTCCAGTGTTCACTGTAAATATCACTTTCCTCATGTTAGCGATCTGTCAGCTGGTGGAAGGCCAGAGATTTGGAATGGGCGGATTGTCCAGGTGTTACCAGATGATTCCTCATGCAGTGAGGATATAAAATGCATTAATGTTGTGGGAATTATGCAACCAATGTGCTGATGGATGGACGAGCCTGGCTGCACAGAATGTGTCAGGCAGTTCCTGGCAGATAGGATACACGTCCACGTTACACCTGGTGCCTTTTTCAATTTACTTTCTTATCGTCATGAATGAGAGGTTAGAAATCATTAGGCGGAGAGCTGAACATCACACAATGCCTGGTGTCTGGGCTACCGGAGAGACTTTCAATTATCTGCCAAAACACAGGAAAGGAATCTGGGTAATCTGCACTAATTGCAATCAGCCAGGATGCAGACGAGAGTGTCATTAGTTGGCAAACTCTGCAGTGAAAGCTTCAGTATGTAATTGAACGGTGCTTGGAAACAGTTTATTAAAAGTTTATCCTCAAATTGTACATGACAATATCACAGACACTATCACTGTTTGTAAACAAATAACTTGTGCAAATGATATGTTATTGTGTGAGGGTGATATGTACAGTCATGGCCAAAAGTCTTGAGAGTGACACAAGTATTGGTTTTCACAGTTTGCTGCTTCAGTGTTTTTAGGCCTTTTTGTCAGATGTTGCTATGGTATACTGATGTACATTACAAGCATTTCATACGTGTCAAAGGCTTTTATTGACAATTACATTAAGTTTATGCAAAGAGTCAATATTTGCAGTGTTGACCCTTTTAATTGAAGTCCTCTGCAGTTCGCCCTGACAGCTGTCAATCAACTTCTGGGCCACATACTGACTGATGGCCGCCCATTCTTGCCTAATCAATGCTTTGAGTTTGTCATTATTTGTGTGTTTTTGTTTGTCCACCCGCCTCTTGAGGATTGACTACAAGTTGTCAATGGGATTAAGGTTTGGGAAGTTTCTTGGCCATGGACCCAAAATTTTGATGTTTTGATCCCCGAGCCACTTAGTTATCACTTTTGCCTTATGACAAGGTGCTCCATCATGCTGGAGAAGGCATTGTTCATCACCAAACTGTTCTTGGATGGCTGGGAGAAGTTGCTCTTGGAGGATGTTTTGGTTCCATTCTTTATTCATGGCTGTGTTCTTAGGCAAAATTGTGAGTAGATAATTGGGGATAGATATATAATGATGGGTGATATATACAGTACAGTGAGTGATATATACATTATGGTTGGTGATAGATATATAATGATGGGTGATATATACAGTGCACAATTGTGTCTCATATTATTAATATGTTAATGGACAAAACATAACAATTTGCCAAATACAGTTTATAATATTGACATTAACACTAATTCTTCCTGGCACCTGTTGTACCCCAATGGGAGTATATCCACGGTGCTGCATAATATGATGGTGCATTATAAATAAAGGAGAATAATAATAAATATGGAGTGGGAATATTATAAACAATAAACTGTATCTATCATCCTCCGGTATGTCCCTGGTTAGAACATAAAATCTACAGACTGGTTACAGTTATACTGTAGGAAAAAATTATAAATACAATGTGGGAAGTTTCGGCAATGCAGTCTTCAAGTTACACTTTTGCTTTCATACAAGTATAGGGACGAGATCCCTTCTCTGGCACCAGGATTCTCCCTCCTGCAACGCGCCAGTAAATGCACCATCTCCACATCTTTATCCTGTCCTGCATGTCAGTGCATCAGGGCCACCATCAGAAATCATGGGGCCCAGTACAAATGACGGGGGCCGCCCCCCCTCCCCGATGAGCGACCCCCCCCCCGATGAGCGACCCCTCCCCAATGAGCGCCACCTCAAACAGAAAAACCTGAAAAATAAAATCTTTAAAATATACTTACAGTTAGAGGTGTTGCAGCTGCTGCTCGCTGCTCCTTCTTCTGCTGCTTCTTCTTCTGCTGCTCCTTCTTCTTCTGCTGCTCCTTCTTCTTCTGCTGCTCCTTCTTCTTCTGCTGCTTCTTCTTCTTCTGCTGCTTCTTCTTCTGCTGCTCCTTCCTCTTCTGCTGCTTCTTCTTCTTTTTCTGCTGCTTCTTCTTCTGCTGCTCCTTCTTCTTCTGCTGCTTCTTCTTCTTCTTCTTCTTCTGCTGCTTCTTCTTCTGCTGCTCCTTTTTCTGCTGCTGCTGCTTCTTCTTCTTCTTCTGCTGCTTCTTCTTCTGCTGCTTCTTCTTCTTCTTCTGCTTCTTCTTCTTTTTCTGCTTCTTCTGCTGCTTCTTCTTCTTCTGCTTCTTCTTCTTCTTCTTCTGCTTCTTCTTCTTCTTCTTCTTCTGCTTCTTCTTCTTCTGCTGCTCCTTCTTCTGCTGCTGCTGCTTCTTCTTCTTCTTCTGCTGCTTCTTCTTCTTCTGCTGCTCATTCTGCTGCTGCTTCTTCTTCTTCTGCTGCTCCTTCTTCTTCTGCTGCTGCTGCTTCTTCTTCTTCTGCTGCTGCTTCTTCTTCTTCTTCTGCTTCTTTTTCTGCTGCTTCGTCTTCTTCTTCTGCTTCTTCTTCTTCTGCTTCTTCTTCTTCTGCTTCTTCTTCTTCTTCTGCTCCTTCTTCTTCTTCTTCTGCTTCTTCTTCTTCTGCTTCTTCTTCTTCTGCTCCTTCTTCTTCTTCTTCCTCCTCTGCGGCGGCGGGAACTGTGGTGTGACGTCAGGTCACACCACACCATCAGTGACAAGGAAGGATCACATGATCGCAGGGGCGGAGCAATGATTCCCCTACGATCATGATTGGCAGCTGCCTGGCGGTCACAGGCAGATCACATGATCGCAGGGGAATGATTCCTCCACCCCTGCGATCGCATTCTGGTGCCTGGCTGTCACGGTGACAACCAGGCTGAAGACATTAGCACAGAGTAGCGGAGACCAGCGGACTGCAAGACAGTGGGCCCCCAGGTAAGTCTGTGTTGTGCTGTTGTACCGGGCCCCCTGATGAGCCCGGGTCCAGTACAACAGTACCCCCTGTACCCCCCTGATGGCGGCCCTGCAGTGCATACACCACCACCGTGATCTGCTGATTGCACTTTCTGCAAATTTATGCACACTTGCCCAAAAGTAAGCGAGTGACATCACAGAAGGGTATTTGCTTCTTTAACAATCCATAAATGACCTTTAATATACATTATCATCTATTTATATAGTGCCACTAATTCTGCAGCACTGTACAGAGAACTCCATTGGAGCTTACAGTCTAAATTCCCTAACATACACAGGCCAAGAGAGAAAGGTCAATTTAAAAGCAGCCAATTAATCTAATAGTATGTCTTTGGAGTGTGGGAGGAAACCTACACAAACACGGGGAGAACCTACAAACTCCACACAGATAAGTCCATGGTTGGGATTCAAACTCATGGCTCCAGTGCTGTGAGGCAGAGGTGCTAACCACTGAGCCACCATTCTACCCATGCATTATTATTATAGATTGTATTATGCAATTTAGGGATAATTTCCATTTGTACGATATATAATGTGATGACTTTCTTCTAGGTCTTTATCTTTGAAAATAACATTTATTATCGGCCAGACGTAAAGAGCAGTTCTTTAAGGCTGACATCATCTGGAAAAGAAGGAATAATATACAATGGACTCTCTGACTGGCTTTACGAGGGTGAGCTAAATCTTCTCTTTTCAAATCCAATCTTTGTGCAGTTCATGAATAGTGACCTAGAAGCTGACACTCCAGGAACTTTAGAGACCTTGCACTAAACTGCTTGTCCATGATGGATAGGGCCAGATTTCTACTATGACAACAATCATTTATCTCTACATTTTTATGCCGTCAGCAAGATAATTCATTGCCAGTTACAACTTGTCCAGTTTCATTTATCATGTCATCCACGCTCTTCATATACGAGATAATATATGGCTTTATTTTACAATCAGTAATGAGATGAATACGCGTGAACAACACTTACTAATGATAACATATAAATCTGAGTTAAGAGAACAGTGACGTTTACACCCATGAGTGTGAACAATGTATGTGAGTGTGCTCAGCAAGTCAGCTTGGGAGTGTGAACAATGTATGTGAGACTGTCTGATCTGTCCCTCTCAGTGCTCTGGGGGCTGGGGGAGGGGCTCTATCTGATCTGTCCCTCTCAGTGCTCTGGGGGGGCTGGGGGAGGGGCTCTATCTGAACTGTCCCTCTCAGTGCTCTGGGGGCTGGGGGAGGGGCTCTATCTGATCTGTCCCTCTCAGTGCTCTGGGGGCTGGGGGAGGGGCTCTATCTGATCTGTCCCTCTCAGTGCTCTGGGGGGGCTGGGGGAGGGGCTCTATCTGATCTGTCCCTCTCAGTGCTCCTGGGGTTCGGGGGGGGGGGGGGGTGACTGTCTGATCTGTCCCTCTCAGTGCTCGGGGTGGGGGGTGACTCTGCCTGATCTGTCCCTCTCAGTGTTCCTAGGGTTGGGGGGTGGATGGGTGACTCTGTATGATCTGTCCCTCTCAGTGCTCGGGGTGGGGGGGTGACTCTGCCTGATCTGTCCCTCTCAGTGTTCCTAGGGTTGGGGGGTGGATGGGTGACTCTGTATGATCTGTCCCTCTCAGTGCTCTGGGGGCTGGGGGAGGGGGGTGACTTTGTCTGATCTGTCCCTCTCAGTGCTCCGGGGGCTGGGGGAGGGGGGTGACTTTGTCTGATCTGTCCCTCTCAGTGCTCCTGGGGGTGGGGGAGGGACTCTATCTGATCTGTCCATCTCAGTGCTCCTGGGGTTGGGGCTGGGGGTGACACTGTCTGATCTGTCCCTTGCAGTGCTCTGGGGGGGGTGACTCTGCCTGATCTGTCCCTCTCAGTGCTCGGGGGGGGGGGGGGGTGACTCTGTCTGATCTGTCCCTCGCAGTGCTCTGGGGGGGGGGTGACTATCTGATCTGTCCCTCTCAGTGCTCTGGGGGCTGGGGGGTGATGCCGGGACTGCAGAAAAGCTGAGTGAGAGAACAGACTGATATGATGGTTTGTGTACATTCCTATATATGGCTGAAGCACATTGCAGGATGCTCGGAGCTGAATCTGGTGATCCATCTCTTTCAGAGGAGCTGCTGCGCAGTCATGTTGCTCACTGGTGGTCTCCTGATGGCGAGAGGCTGGCGTTCCTCATGATAAATGACAGCTTGGTGCCTAACATGATCATCCCTCAGTATACTGGAAGCTTATATCCCCCAGGAAAGCAGTTTCCATATCCCAAGGTAATAACCGATACTGCTCAGTCATATGTCCCATCTAACGTACAGGAACTTACACAGAACAACACAGAGATTTGTAAATAAATTATTAAAAGTATTAAATTCAGTGAAGTGAAAAAAAAGGAAGATATTATAAGGATCACAATTGTAACATGATATGAACCATTATGGGAACTGGGGGTTCAGTAGTTCTAGAGAGATCATTAGACCACACAATAAGGAGAACTGCTGGATGGACCAATCATTAGTGCAATGCATTATGGGAGTGACGGATGTGGGATAGTAAGTAACACAATGCATTATGGGAGAGAGTGATGAGGGATAGTAAATAACACAATGCATCATAACTTCCTTTCTCTTTCCCACAGGCAGGACAGACTAATCCCTCCATTAAATTATTTGTGGCAAATCTCTATGGACCAACACATACATTAGAGCTGATGCCACCTGAGAGCCTGCGATCCAGGTACTTTCTAATTATTTATGGTTACAGTATGAAGAATTCATATATTTTCTATGATATCCTCTAGATTACTATATGGATATATAATACTATATAGCTTTAGAAGGAGGCTGTATATAATACTATAAGGATATGGAAGCAAGCTATATATAACAGTATATGGATAATTATTATTATTATTATCCTAGATTTGTAAGGCACCACAGTGCTCCACAATAGGGAAAAAAAGGACATACATAAAACAGGGACATACAAGGCAGACAAAATAAATACAGACACGAAAACAAAGGTTATGGAGGACCCTGCTCATTAGAGAGTTTACAGTGGAGTGGCTTAGAGTGGAGATTGAGACAGCTGTGAGGATAGTATCATCAGGGATAAGGTAAGCTTTAAGAAACAGTTGAGTTTTTAGAGAATGTCTAAAGATTTGAAGGTTGTGGGAAAGCATGACTGGGCGTGGTAGGGAATTTCATAAGTGGGGAGCAGCATGGGAGGAGTTTTGTAGGTGGGAATGAGAGGTGGTTACCAGAGAGCAGACAAGTCGCAGGTCAGAGGTAGATCTAAGGGTAGGAGGGAGAGTATTTTGATATGAGATGTGAGATGTATGAAGGGGTGGTGTTCTTGAGGGCTTTGTAGGTAAGGGTGAGTAATTTGAATTGGATTCTGGAGGACACAGGGAGCCAGTGTAGGGATTTGCAAAGTGGTGAAGCAGGTGTGTAGCAGCGAGAGAGGAAGATCAGTGTTGCAGCAGCATTTAGGATGGATTGAAGTGTGGATATATGGGTGTCAGGAATACCAGATAGCAGGAGGTTGCAGTATTCAAGATGGGAGATGTTGAGAGAATGGATAAGTGTTTTGGTAGTATGTTGAGTAAGAAATGGACGTATTCTGGCAATTTTTTTAAGGTGTATTCGACAGGACTTGGAGAGAATCTGGATGGGAGGAATAAAGCAGAGAGTGGAGTCAAGTGTGACACCGAGGCAGCGGGCTTGGGAGACTGAGGAAATTGTGGTGCTATTGACAGTGAGGGAGATTTGAGGGCAGGTGGTGACTCTGGCAGGAGGGAAGATAATAAGTTCTGTTTTGGACATGTTGCGCTTTAGGTAGTATTAGGACATCCATGTGTTGAGTTAAGAGTACTTAGGTGCCATTGTGTACGTGTGGATTTGGGTGCAGTGGAGAAGGCATGAGGTAAGGTGAGGCCGAAGGAAAGAGGTTGTGGTTGGGGAGTGGGAAGGCTAAGTTGGTGAAACTAGAGATGGAGCAGTAACGAGAGAAGACAAGGTCAAGGGAGTGCCCATCACAGTGGGTAGGAGATGAGGTCCATTGGGAGAGACCAAAGGAGGAAGTAAGTAAAAGAAGTTTAGTGGCAGAAGAGACAGTGGGATTATCAATGGGTATATTGAAATCGCCTGTTATTAGTGTAGGCAGGTCAAAGGATAGGAAATAAGTGAGTCAGACCACAAAGTTGTCTAGGAATTGGGAAACTGAACCTGGGGTGATAAATGACAGCAACACGAAGGTGGAGAGGATAAAATTGATGGATAGTGTGGACTTCAAGGGAAGAGAATGAGAGGGAGGTTTCAGAGGGTATGACTTGGAAGGTGCAGTTTGGAGAGAGTAGAATGCCTACTCCACCACCTTGTCTGTCTCCTGGTCTGGGGGAGTGTGACTGAGGGAGAGACCCCCATAGGAGAGAGATGCAGGGGATGTAGTGCCAGACAAGGTGAGCCAGGTTCCTGTAATGGTGAGGAGGTTGAGGAATTTAGAAATAAATAGATCATGAATGGATGTAAGTTTGTTAGAAATAAATCAGGTGTTCCATAGATCACAGGAGAGGGGAAGAGAGGGTAGTGGAGATATGTGGATAAGGTTGGTGGGATTGGAAGTACAGGATGGATGGAAAGGTTTGGGATGGAGCGAGGAGCGTGAGCGGAGAATGGAGATTGTACGGGGTCCAGGGTTAGGTGAGATATCACCAGCAGACGTGAGAAGGAGCAGGGTGAGGAAGAGGACATGTGAGGAGGATTTGTGGGTGTGAGGTTTATTCCTGTTTATGTAGGTTGGTGAGTGTGGTGGGTGCAGGAGACAAAACAGTTCATGTACAGACTAGTGAGGAGGGAAGTAGTGAGGAGGAAATCATAATAGGGGAGAAAGATGAGAAGTTTGAAGAAAAGTATGGTGATAATGAATAGGAGAGACTGTAAATTGAGTAGATGCATGATGGAGAAATGTGAATGAATGTGTATTAGCTGTGGTAGGTAATGAGAGAGTGGAAAGGAACAACTGATCCAAACTGTGCAGGGCAATGGAAGAGGTGAAGGATACATTACTGCCCCCTGGCTGGGGTTAATAGAGTAGGCAGTTTCTGCCGCTCTGACACGATAAGTTCCAGGACGATGCTGACAGTTGGGTGCAGCAGAGGGTCCAGCAGCCAAACAGAGATGGTAACAGCAAACACAACTGAGCTCAGTGGGCAGGTGAACATATGTTGAAACAACAATGACAGTTTGAGCTCTGTGGGTCCCACAGCTGGACAGAGATGGTAGCTCTGAAGATCCAGCCTTGTTATTCAGTATGAAGTTGTGACATTTGCCAACAGTATTCAGAAATATCCAAAGTTTTATATTTGTGAGAAGAATGAAAAGTGGGATCTTGGGCAAAGAGCTGATCCAGTGTACAGCTTTCTCCAACTGCCGTCCGCATGCCACGTTGTATATATATAATGCAGCAGGATGTATATAATACTATATGGATAATGCAGCAGGTTGTATATAATACTATATGGATAATGCAGCAGGCTGTATATAATACTATATGGATAATGCAGCAGGCTGTATATAATACTATATGGATAATGCAGCAGGCTGTATATAATACTATATGGATAATGCAGCAGGCTGTATATAATACTATATGGATAATGCAGCAGGTTGTATATAATACTATATGGATAATGCAGCAGGTTGTATATAATACTATATGGATAATGCAGCAGGCTGTATATAATACTATATGGATAATGCAGCAGGATGTATATAATACTATATGGATAATGCAGCAGGCTGTATATAATACTACATGGATAATGCAGCAGGCTGTATATAATACTATATGGATAATGCAGCAGGTTGTATATAATACTATATGGATAATGCAGCAGGTTGTATATAATACTATATGGATAATGCAGCAGGCTGTATATAATACTATATGGATAATGCAGCAGGATGTATATAATACTATATGGATAATGCAGCAGGCTGTATATAATACTACATGGATAATGCAGCAGGCTGTATATAATACTATATGGATAATGCAGCAGGTTGTATATAATACTATATGGATAATGTAACACAATGCAATGTTCTGCTTCCAGGGACTATTACATCACAATGGTGAAGTGGATCAGTAACACCAGAACTGTGGTCAGATGGTTGAACCGTTTGCAGAACATCTCAATTCTCACTGTCTGTGAGACAACCACGGGAGCCTGCACTAAAGTAAGTTCCGTTACATGTCTAAAGCATGAGGACACGCTCATGGCTACATGTCTCATGTGAGTGGATTGGGCAGTATTGCCGGCCATAGAGACCATGTGAGGGGGAACATATGTAGGGATATAGGTCCTATCTGCCATAATCAGGAAATTACTACAAAAGGTTCATCTACCTTCAGTTCCAGAAGGTCCAATTAATGACCCCAATCTTTTTACCCAGTCTCTGGACCCTGCATCTCTCACATAGTTTGTGGGTGTGGAGCGCTAGGTGGAGTCAGGATGATATCTGTTCTTCATGTCACCTGGTGGAGGCCGAGTGCAGCTGGTTTCAGTTCTACCTATTATTTATTCTTTACAAGTCTGATCTATAACTATTCCTCTTAGAGTTTCTTTCTTCCTTGTAAAAGTACATTCATGTCATCATCATCTATTCTATAGCGCCAGCAAATTCCGTAGCGCTTTACAATTGGGAACAAACACATTAATAAAACCATACTGAGTAATACAAACATGTCTGTGTGATACTGAACCCCGAGATACCAGGACTTTACTCTGGGTGCCGATCCTAACATCCTGGTATCAGCACACACAGTAACAATGTTATCCCTGCAGTAATATAGTGTAACACAGGAGACATCGGCTGTGTCTGTACTGGAGGATTGTAACAGTACATGTACAGTAACAATGTTATCCATGTAAAGATAACAGGATCCTCTCAGTGTCCTCTGTGGCACTGTTCTCTCTCTTCTGGTGAATATGTAATACCCTGCAAATCACTTTTTGGGATGGGCAAACTGCAATAAATGAACTAGAAGGTTTCATGAGAGTCTTCTGGAAAATAGGAGGAGCCAAAACCGGACTGGCTACTGTGAGAAGTGATGTATGTGACTGCTGGCTGAGCTAATGGGGGATTTTTGAACCAAGAGCCACTGAATATTATGGCTGAATTGTTGTCCTGAGGGATGTGTGCAGCCAGCCCAGATAGAAGCACCTTTGCAGTATAGGAAAAGACCTAACTTGCCACTGCCCAGGAGATGTCAGCAGGACACATATGAAGACAGATACATTTATTTTGCTTTGCTATGTTGAAGTTATCTAAGTGAGTGTCATGATAACAGTATAAATAATAATGTATATTACCTTATTCTGGCGATCGGATCCCCAAGCCTGAAAGTTGGCTGGTCAGAAAGGAGTTCCTGATGAAGCTTAGCTAAAAGTGATCTGTGATACTTTAGAGGTGATAATTTCTGGGATGCAGTTTCCAGACACAGAAACAGATGTGAAGAAAACTGAAGACTTAATGTCATGATAATAAAGTCACTGTCCAGAGTCCCAGCTGGTCTGACCAATACTGAGGAGACTTGGAGAAAGTATAGGCTTAAAGGGTTAATATCAGGAGACTGAATGTCCAGGGCGTGTACGGATATAGGTAGCAGTGGTCAAGTTAGGAGATTTCCAGACTGCAGAGTGACCAGTATGTAGTTCATGTCAGTAATGATAAGTAAAGGTCAGTAAGCAAGTTCCATTGGATGAAACAGAAGCAAGTCCACTTGTTTTAGCCGGGTCGGTGCACAGTAATAGCCAAATTAGGAAGCAGGGTGCCAAAGGAATAAACAAGAGCGGGTTCAGAAACCGAAGCCAGGTCAATACACAGTATAGTAGGTCACCAAACAGGATACCAAAGGGTTAAGGCAGAAGGAAGGGTCTAAAGCCAGAGGTCAGTGTCAGGTACTTAGGCTGTATTCCCGAAGGTCCCTTTTATAGTGACTGTAGGTGCTTCTTGGTGACCTCAGCAGGAAACTTTCAGAATGAATGGAATAGAAAGTTCTGTACATGCTCAGAACAGCTGCTAAACAACACAGGAAGCCAAACCAGACTTCTGATGGAAGAGAACCTGGCAGGCCAATGCTGAAGACCTGCAGCGACGGGCAAGCCGTAGAAAGTGAGTAAGGAGGAGCCTGCAGCTAAAGTCCCCGTCAACGGAGACATTAAACTGTGTTATTAAAACCTCAGTCCAGGACTGTAATATTGCTATTGAGAGGTGTTATAGCACTGGCTAAAGGAAGAGTTTGTTCCAGCCAAATTTGCTGTAGTTAAAGTTGTCTGCAAGCTGACTGGGACATAGAGAGCAATAATTTATCACAACAGTTTGTTTTTAGTGCAGCAGAAGTTTGATTATATTGTGAAACTGCCTAAAATGGTTGCTGATGAGAGAATTGCAAGTTGTTTAACTCTACAGTTGCTGGGAGAGAGCTGTTTATTCCATTAGACAGATTGGTAAGTGGACACTGTCCTTTACAATGGAAAATGTTATTGTGCAGAACTGCTGTTGTTTACAGAGTCAGGATTCATGTATGCGTCAAGTTGATTACTGATTTCACCTTGTACAAGTAAATAAGTTTCATGTGTCAGCTAAAACTTTGCTTAAACGTGTGGATTATAATTTACCCCCTTGGGTTCTGTATATCATAAAGTGAACTAGAAAGCATCTAACCTGAACAACCTGGATTAATCCTTATGTTAAGAGCGTTTTGTCGCTATCCAATAACGATTGTCGAATCTCGATTTGTGTTTCCAACGCACAAAGATTTATTCTCAAAAAGTAGCAGTAGATATATCTTAGCGAAATAATAATAAGTACAGCCGTTACTTATCGCAGGCTCTCTGGATCCAGTGTACAGTCATTCAATCCTGAAGTCTGGGGACAAGATGTCTGAACACTAGATGAGGAGCTGCTGCTTATATGCAAACAGTGATACAGTAAAACAATGCAAAGGGTGTGGCTTGCTTCTATTGGTCCAGGCATCAGGAGGGTCCAGGGGATTGTAGATCATAGGCTAGTTTAAGCTCAGGAATCCAAAGGAGGGGGTCATCTCTCCATGGGAAGGGCTCTGATCTTCCCGCCAAGAGTTCTCATCATAATAGTCCATAATGCCATAACATTAATAACTTGCATATGCACTCTGCAATTCCTTCGAAAAGTGAACCAGACAGTGGGAAATGCGAAGGGGATAAGTATGATACCACACATGACTTGATTCCTTCAACGTGTACCATATGTTTTACTGATATGCATATAACTCATAATATTACACATAAATACTACTATATTTTAAGAGAAATGACTATGTGTTGCAACTACCATTAATGTGTACTATTTTACAAGTGTGCGTGTTTGTGCGAATGTATGCAAAAGACTAAATACTGTTGATGCCACGCCGTAGCGTACCGTACGCATCTTTTCAAACAAAGACAACCAAGTTTGCTCGATTTTAATTGAAATGACTTTATCCAATTTGCTGACTTCAACACTTATGTCATCTTTACTGATTTTTGTCTGATAAGTATAATCGGTATAATTGCACTAAAAGTATTGTGATTGATTGTTCTATATTATCTGCTGCCACAGCATTTAGTTTAATGGTCTAATTAACTCATAGCAACTGGTTGTCTCCTAACGTCTCCTATCCAGTGAAATCCATTTCACTGAAGCACAGTGCCTAAATTTAAAGTGGGATATATTTATTCAGTGACCTATGTGTTGTGTCAATTTATGTTTGCATATTGTTGAACCAAGATTCCTAAAATGTTATATATTTTGTGGCATGTTGAATAAAATTGCATGTTGATGGTATCGCAGTATATTACAAATATATATAATAGGGACCCTATTAGGGCACTAGCCAGGGCTGGGGGGGGGGGGGGCACATGACACTGAAGGGATCTGGGTAGAGATTACTTAAGGATCAGCAGTCTCAACCACAGGAAAGGGGACATTTTTCCTCCCTCATCATAATCATCATCACCGTTTATTTATATAGCGCCACTAATTCCGCAGCGCTGTACAGAGAACTCATTCACATCAGTCCCTGTCCCATTGGAGCTTACAGTCTAAATTCTCTAACATACACAAACACACAGACTAGGGTCAATTTAATAGCAGCCAATTAACCTACCAGTATGTTTTTGGAGTGTGAGAGGAAACCGGAGCACCCGGAGGAA
This sequence comes from Mixophyes fleayi, assembly GCF_038048845.1. NCBI lineage: Eukaryota > Metazoa > Chordata > Amphibia > Anura > Limnodynastidae > Mixophyes > Mixophyes fleayi. The sequence goes on along the minus strand of NC_134408.1, from coordinate 154,249,658 downwards.
ACCCACACAAACACGGGGAGAACATACAAACTCCACACACATAAGGCCATGGTCGGGAATTGAACTCATGACCCCAGTGCTGTGAGGCAGAAGTGCTAACCACTGAGCCACCATGCTGCCCTCTCTGTTTTATTAGGAAGTAGAGCTTTTCTGGCAGTTTATTTTGCAGGTCCTTGGAGCTGTAGCGGAGGTGATTATCATCTTAGATGAACTGTGGTGTTTTAGTTACCTCTAGTGCTCGCTCCCTATGGGTGGCGCAGAGAGGCCGCTTTGAGTCGTGTAGGTGGTAACTGGGGGAAATGTGAGCTTGGTTGTCTTCTGGTCACAGATATCATCTGTTTTATGTCTGTGTGTAAAAACGTTACAACTCCAGTGACCCTCAGGTTCCTCTATATTATTGTTTTCAATATTAACATGACGTTGTCATAATGAAGCTGCTGTGGTCTTTCCACTCCAGCATCACACAGTGGGTATCTACATCTCTTTATCTGGGGATAACACAATGCTGATCCTGGGACATCACAATAATACACAGTATATATGAATATAATGTATATATAAATGTATGAAGATTCAGTTCCAGAATGCAGCCTGTTCCTGTCTTTACAATCAGAGTCGTTTTGTAATATATTTTTATTATTTGACAATTTGGAAGCAGAGAAGAGACAATCACTCAGCAGTAATAAATCAAGTCATTGTCTGCTGTATTGTTGTCTTTTATTTATAAAATATAATAATACTTTTGAGAGAGATTTGGGAAATGAATATATAGAGAGATTCATCCTTCCTAATATCTGTCTCCTCCAAGTGCCCAGTGACACTTAGTGTTCCCGCGTCACACCCTGTGTGGGAACAGAATGACAATCAGGGCTGAATGAAGAGGATTTGTTCAGCTTATTATACTCTGAGTCTGACCTCTAACCTCAGACAAGTGACTGTTTCAGGCTCAGCAGCCTGGGAGGCAGAGAGTCCATTAAGCAGCCTCCCCAGAGAGGCCGGTAAATAGCTGTTATACTCCATATTAACTGTTTCATGGGAGGTTGACTCTATAACAGAGTAAACTAAACGTATATTATGCCTGTTTAAACTACAGACCATTGATGGTCCAGGGGACCGTACAGACCCCTTTCACAGAGCTGTAATCAGTCTATTGATTGGTACCAGCTCGTTGTCCTCTTTGTGGCTGGTGATAGAGTTGAATCTAGTACTGGAAACTCAATGCTATCAGCAAATAATAAAACAGTCTAAAGAGATTCTATGTAGGTGTTAGGAACCGCTCTAGCCAGTACAGCACAACCCGTAGTCTGCTCTGCCAGTCAGGTGTTCACTGGAGCCTCTAGTGGTGGGGACAGACTTGGCCGCAGACTAGCAGAGGGTCGTGAAGTGCGTACCGACTAGGGGGAACCCAGGTAAGCGGAGTGAAGTCCAGGCAAGAGTCAAGGGCCGGCAGCAGACAGGGAATCCAATACACGATCCAGGGTCAAGGGTCACAAGAACGGTAGCAAGGTCCAGATACAGGCAAGAAGGTCAGGGTCACAGGATACACAGGCAGGGTCAAAATGCGGGCAAGGGGTCATACACAGGTAATCAGTCCAAACAGGTTTTCACCAATACTAAACAGGAGCAGGAGCAGGTTAGCTGACAGGCAGACTGGACGCTATAACCGGCAATGAGGCAGCAGACCTCATTGCCTTAAATACTCACACAAACCAATCAGGAGTTGACACACTTCTGCAGGCTAATTGCTCAGACAGAACAGGGCCAATCAGGGCCTGACCCCGAAACACACAGCTGCAGGCCAATGCCTGCAAACCCAGCCCTCCTCACTAGATCAGCCTGCCGGCTATCTGTTGCGCGCATGCGCCCGGCTACCAACACCGCCGGGACGCAGCGCTGAAGAGGCGTCTGGCCGCTGCCCTGGCAATGGTCGGGAAATGACGTCCCGGTCGTCATGGTGACGGCCGGGACTCCAGAGCGGGCAGGAAGCGAGCGGCGGCGGCTGTGAGTACCGCGGCGGCTCATGACAGTAGGAGAGAATGTGGAGCGGCTATCAGCCAGTAGGAGTTCCCAGGTCTGGAGCATTGGAGTAAGTGGGGCTGAGAGGGTGCAGGGTACCCCTATAAATTGTACTGTATATATAACCTCTCTACTATTGCATAGTACATGTATTGCTCTGGGCTGAGGAGACTACGGAACAATTGAATTAATATTTAGTCTAATGTGAGTTCTGTACAGCAATACCGCCAATCTCTAAGCTCTACTATTTCCAGTAATTTAGCTCCATCCACTACTAAAAGCTAGAAGACCCAGTCAATCAGTCAGTCATCAGTCAGTCATCAATCAGTCATCAATCAGTCAGTTGTCGATCAGTCAGTTGTCGATCAGTCATCAGTCAGTCAGTCATTGATCAGTTGTCAATCAATCAATCAGTCAGTCATCGATCAGTTGTCAATCAATCAATCAGTCAGTCATCAATCAGTTGTCAATCAATCAGTCAGTCATCAATCAGTCATCAGTCAGTTGTCAGTCATCAATCAGTCAGTTGTCGATCAGTCAGTTGTCGATCAGTCAGTTGTCGATCAGTCAGTTGTCGATCAGTCAGTTGTCGATCAGTCATCGATCAGTTGTCAATCAATCAGTCAGTCGTCAATCAGTCATCGATCAGTCAGTCATCGATCAGTCAGTTGACGATCAGTCATTTGTCGATCAGTCATCAGTCATCAGTCAGCGATCATTCAGTTGTCAATCAGTCATCAGTCAGTCAGTCATCAGTCAGTCGTCGATCAGTCATCAGTCAGTCATCGATCAGTCAGTCATCAGTCAGTCAGTCATTGATCAGTTGTCAATCAATCAATCAGTCAGTCATCAATCAGTCAGTCGTCAATCAGTCATCAGTCATCGGTCAGTCGTCAATCAGTCAGTCGTCAATCAGTCATCGATCAGTCAGTCGTCGATCAGTCATCGATCAGTAAGTCTTCTATCAGTCATAGTCAGTCAGTCATCGATCATTCATCGGTCAGTCAGTCATTGATAAGTCAGTCATCGATCAGTTGTCAGTCAGTGATCGATCAGTCAGTCATCAGTCAGTCGTCGATCAGTCATCAGTCAGTCATCGATCAGTCAGTCATCAGTCAGTCAGTCATCGATCAGTCATCAGTCAGTCAGCTATTAATCAGTCAGTCATCAATCAGTCATCAGTCAGTCATCGATCGGTCATCAGTCAGTCATCGATCAGTCATCAGTCAGTCATCGATCAGTCATCAGTCAGTCATCGATCAGTCATTAGTCAGTCATCGATCAGTCATCAGTCAGTCATCAATCGGTCATCAGTCAGTCATCGATCAGTCATCAGTCAGTCATCGATCAGTCATTAGTCAGTCATCGATCAGTCATCAGTCAGTCAGCTATCAATCAGTCAGTCATCAATCAGTCAGTCATCGATCAGTCATCAGTCAGTCATCAATCGGTCATCAGTCAGTTATCGATCAGTCAATCCACCTCTGCTCTTGTCCACTCACAAGTTTTCTTGTGCTCTGTATATTGTGATGTCACATTAATGAAAGTATTCAGCACTCTGGAAATGTTCTTAAATTAAAAGGGTCGATAGGTGTATTGTTCTTTTGCGTTTCTTTTAATATCAGGAAAATTAATGTTTTCTGGTACAAGTGTTATATTTTACATTAGTTTAACTGAATAGAACAAATATATTTTTAAAGTAATACTATAATTATTTCTATTAGTAACAAACATGAAACATTATCCCAGATTTCTATCATTCTCATAGTATCTTACATACATAATGACTAACGTTTCTGGTATTTATTCTATGTTCGCAGAGTGGAGATGAATGTTCATGATATACAGACGGATATATTTGTTTGTTTTGTTCAATGCGTGAGACATAAAGATATCGTTTGGGTATTAGAAGAATATAAATGATGCTTTGTGTAAATGTATCTTTTGTTTCTCAGTGGCAGAGATGTCATTGTATTAGTAAATATTAGTAGATGGCCATCCTTGTTCTGTTGTGTAGTCTGGGGGTTCATGTCTGATTATACATTAAACATTTCCATAAATTGTCAGTCAACAAATCTGAAAACCAAAACCGTTTTTAATCAATGAAATATTTTATTTTGCAGAAATATGAAATAGTGTCTGATGTCTGGCTCTCAAAGCAGGTAACACCCAGCACAGGAATAACTGATTTATATGAGGAATGTTTTGTAATTCAGTTATTAATATCAACTCTGCCTATGAGTGAACCGATTACTAAACCACGAATAACATTTTATTACATATTATAATTCCTCCGTTACAGTTGTGTATTTGTAGATCCTCCTAAGAACCTGACACCTTCAGTTCATTACAACAATAAATGGGATTATGGTAGTAATAACAACCACAATGAATAATATAAAGAGCGCTGTGGGCGGAGTCACAAAAGATATTCGTAATAATAACAACAATTAATAATATAAAGAGCGCTATGGGCAGAGTCAGAATTTATGTCAGTAATAATAACCCTAACCTCTGACTCCGCCCATAGCGTTCTTTGTTATTTATTGTTGCTATTACTGACATAACTTCTGACTCCGCCCATAGTGCTCTTTGTGTTATGTCAGCAATAATAACAATAATATAAAGAGCGCTGTGGGCGGAGTCATTGTCCAGTTAACCTTTGCCGATCTTGTGGTCCACAGAATGAGGAACCTGTGTTTTCTAAGGACGGCAGCAAGTTCTTCCTAACGGTACCTGTGAAGCAGGGGGGGCGCGGAGAGTTCCACCATATTGCCATGTTCAGTGTCCAGGTGAGAGATTAGATCCTGGTGTAATACGCTCGGCCCTTCATCATTATTATTATTTATTATTCATTTTTATTTATAAGGCGCCACAAGGCGTCCGCAGCGCCGTCATTATCATCATCATCACCATTTATTTATATAGCGCCACTAATTCCGCAGCGCTGTACAGAGAACTCATTCACATCAGTCCCTGCCCCATTGGGGCTTACAGTCTAAAATCCCTAATACACACACACACACACATAGACAGACACACAGACTAGGGTCAATTTGTTAGCAGCCAATTAACCTACCAGTATGTTTTTGGAGTGTGGGAGGAAACCAGAGCACCCAGAGGAAACCCACACAAACACGGGGAGAACATACAAACTCCACACAGATAAGGCCATGGTTGGGAATTGAACTCACGACCTCAGTGCTGTGAGCAGAAGTGCCAACCACTGAGCCACCGTGCTGCCCCTCCATAGTTCTCTTTACTAGTTCTAAAGGGGACGTCTGATTATTCAGATCTGCTTATTTCACTCTCTCATATCCTGTAACATTATAGAACGGAGCGTTTCCCGGATTATTATATACAAACCGTCTGTTGTTCCTGTGAGGAATATCAACATGTGCATAAAATCCCAATGAAGCGTTCTCTACGCAATATGGTGGCGCTATGCGAATAATGATAGCGCTCGCTCTTTCCTAGCTGTGACATCAGATTAACCCTTTCATGGTCAAGGACTCACCAGACACGGTTTAGCATTTCACTGGTTAAACGATACAGATGTAGATTTCTTTGGCAGAAGTTTCAAACACATTAACTTTCATTCTTAGGTTTATAAAGATGGCGGCATTAAGGCTCGTAAAACGAACATATTTTTATTTATTGTATATTGTTACATACGTAAATCTGGAGGCGCACGTCCGTACTTAGCCAGGAGCGGATGTGAGGATACGTCTGGTGATGAATACGGGTCTAGGACCGCTCTGCTCTATCAGACACTGCAGGATACGTCCAACACTTATGTGGGATATAAAGTCCTAAAAGAACTATATAAAAACTATAAATGTCACCTGTTAATAATACTTCATTTATTTATTATATGTATCTCTTACACATTTCCCAAGTTAATGTGATAAAATACTGTGAAATGAGAGTAGAGACAGGGCTACTATTTGTATCTCTTCCAGCAATGTTTCCATTAAACATAAGAAATAGAAGGTATGAGTAAAACATTAATAATACACCCAAATAATAAGTGTTTTACACCCGATCCCACTCGGTGCAAAGGCTCCTGGGATGTGAGCGCCAGGCTGCACCGTTATTAGATAATATTTACCACAAATAAAGCTGTAAGCTGGATTTGTGTCGCGGTGTCTGTGATGGGAGTTCTCTATCTGATGACCTTGTAGATTTATTCTCCCACAATCAATAGGAAACTGCCAGGAGCAGAGACAGACACAGGAAGGTCAGAATTCTCCTTCACCGGGATTAAATGTTGTGTAATCCGAGGCCCCAGAGAAGAGTACTAACCTTGGGCTCCTCTGCTCAGTAACAGGGAACGTACAATAATTAGATATATTCCTGAAAGGAGTTATTATACGGTTACTATAGCGACATATGAGAGGAAAGAAACATTACACCATGAGATTGTATCCTAGAGAAATAGGAAATAAAACATTGGATTTAATAAGGGAAATACCCCTGTACCCTGTTACCCTGTTACCCCCACCGCCCACACCAAGGGGTGGGACACACCCCAGCTCACCTCCCGGATCTGAGTTATCTAATTACTTCTTTTGTTGTGTTTCTTTTACACCTTTCTTCATTATTACATCTCCCCGATTTCCACAGACTGGATTTTAAGATTTATCTCTGAAAGTTTTAGTCCTTGAGTTTTAAAACCAAATCAGTATCAATTCATCTGCTCAGTATCCCGGGACGCAGTTCTCACGCTCTGTGTGTTGTGTATTCCCGCTCCAGACATATAATACGATCAGGCCGCTGGTTACTCCCAGACAAGATAGGAAAGGTTGTCAGTCTGACATTGTTGAGGTCAGACCCCTGTCCCCATGTGATGTTTGGGGTATATAGGGCATTGCATGTGTTCCTGGACTCATAGGATATAGTCGGCATAATGTTGTCGCCCATATTGGTCACCTCGTCATGCTGAGACGATAATCTGGGTAATGAATAAATAAATGTTTTGTGCTGTAACATGAAGGTTTCTCAGTCTGCGCTCTGTGTCCCTCTAGACACATTGTAATGTCAGCACAGGAAGATGAGTACATGGGATTCCTGTGTGGGGGAACGTCGTACCCATAGTACGAGACCCCTGATCGTATTGTCTGACCCAGCGACCTCGCACTTCATTAAACTGCTCCAGCAATAGAACTGACACCGACCAATTCTCTGTGATTTACGGCCTGTATCACATCCCATAAAAGCTCCCTTCCTGTGATTAACAAAGGAGTTGGAAATTGTCTTTTCCACATTAATAAATAACACAGAATAGCTTTTGTTAGTACCGCGGAGAGAGCTAAAACACATGTTTGACCGATGACTAAAAAAGCATAACACACTAAGTGTGCCCAGGGGATTGTACCCGGGGATTGTACCCTGGGATTGTGCCTGGAGATTGTGCCCTGGGGATTGTACCCGGGGATTGTGCCCTGGAGATTGTGCCCTGGAGATTGTACCCGGGGATTGTGCCCTGGAGATTGTGCCCTGGGGATTGTACCCGGGGATTGTGCCCTGGAGATTGTGCCCTGGGGATTGTGCCCTAATGATTGTGCCTGGGGATTGTACCCGGGGATTGTGCCCTGAGGATTGTGCCCAGGGGATTGTGCCCAGGGGATTGTGCCCAGGGGATTGTACCCGGGGATTGTGCCCTGGAGATTGTGCCCTAATGATTGTGCCTGGGGATTGTACCCGGGGATTGTGCCCTGGGGATTGTGCCCAGGGGATTGTGCCCAGGGGATTGTACCCAGGGGATTGTGCCCAGGGGATTGTACCCGAGATTGTGCCCTGGAGATTGTGCCCTAATGATTGTGCCTGGGGATTGTACCCGGGGATTGTGCCCTGGGGATTGTGCCCAGGGGATTGTGCCCTGGGGATTGTGCCCTAATGATTGTGCCTGGGGATTGTACCCTGGGATTGTGCCTGGAGATTGTGCCCAGGGGTTTGTGCCCAGGGGATTGTACCCGGGGATTGTGCCCTGGAGATTGTGCCCTAATGATTGTGCCTGGGGATTGTGCCCTGGGGATTGTGCCCAGGGGATTGTGCTCAGGGGATAGTGCCCTAATGATTGTGCCTGGGGATTGTACCCGGGGATTGTGCCCTGGGGATTGTGCCCAGGGGGTTGTGCTCCAGGGGATTGTGCCTGGTGATTCTGCCCCGGGGGTTGTGCTCCAGGGATTGTGCCCAGGGATTGTGCTGATATCCTCTCACTGGGGTGTATTATAGTCTCCGTCACATCCAGTACTGGTGCATTATCCATCTGTTTCCCAGTGCTGCTATTCCTGACATTGTGATCTTTACAGGTGAGAACGGACCAGGTCAGCATCCGACATCTCACTTCGGGGAGCTGGGAAGTCATTAAGATCCTGGCATATGATGAGCCGTCTCAGAAGCTGTAAGTAGCCACTTTGTGTGTTATATACTGCATAGGACAACTGGTATACAATGCTCTGTTCCCAAACCCTGGCCACTAAATACATCTCTCATTACCCCTTATACTCCCCGCACCAGGCTCGGCTGTGAAAAAACAAAGTCACCAGAAAACATGTATCTATAGTGATGTGATTGTGATTATCTTTACCAGGTATTTCCTGAGCACAGAAGATTCCCCAAGAGGACGACAACTTTACAGGTAGAAACATAACCTGCAGTAGTGTGTACAGGAACCTACATGTAGTAATATCACCGGTATATAGTGTGTACCGGAACCTCCATCATACATGTAGTAATATCACCGGTATATAGTGTGTACCGGAACCTCCATCATACATGTAGTAATATCACCGGTATATAGTGTGTACCGGAACCTACATGTAGTAATATCACCGGTATATAGTGTGTACCGGAACCTACATGTAGTAATATCACCGGTATATAGTGTGTACCGGAACCTCCATCATACATGTAGTAATATCACCGGTATATAGTGTGTACCGGAACCTACATGTAGTAATATCACCGGTATATAGTGTGTACCGGAACCTACATGTAGTAATATCACCGGTATATAGTGTGTACCGGAACCTCCATCATACATGTAGTAGTATCACCGGTATATAGTGTGTACCGGAACCTCCATCATACATGTAGTAATATCACCGGTATATAGTGTGTACCGGAACATACATGTAGTAATATCACCGGTATATAGTGTGTACCGGAACCTACATGTAGTAATATCACCGGTATATAGTGTGTACCGGAACCTCCATCATACATGTAGTAATATCACCGGTATATAGTGTGTACCGGAACCTACATGTAGTAATATCACCGGTATATAGTGTGTACCGGAACCTCCATCATACATGTAGTAATATCACCGGTATATAGTGTGTACCGGAACCTACATGTAGTAATATCATCGGTATATAGTGTGTACCGGAACCTACATGTAGTAATATCACCGGTATATAGTGTGTACCGGAACCTACATGTAGTAAAATCACCGGTATATAGTGTGTACCGGAACTTCCATCATACATGTAGTAATATCACCGGTATATAGTGTGTACCGGAACCTCCATCTGGGGCTGAGCTGGGGATCTGGGAGACGGACGAACTGTGCTTGGGATGCGCATAGGCGGGGCTGAATTTGGGATGCGCAGAGGCGGGGCTGAGATGTTACCATGTCCTTGGCAGACACGTATAGAGACGTGTGCAGATACAGAAGGGAATATGTGGATATTGCTCTATTTGTTATATTAGTAACTTGTCACATTAATGTTCTGTTTCCAGTGTATCGATATTTGGTTTACTAAACCGTCAGTGTCTGTCCTGTGGATTCCCGAGAGATCAATGTTCCTACTTCAGTGCAAAGTTCAGTCCATTAAACCATCACTTCCTGCTGCACTGCAAAGGTAAGAAGCATGTATAATAGTGTCAGGATATAATAGTGTCAGGAGTATAATAGTGTCAGGAGTATAATAGTGTCAGGAGTATAATAGTGTCAGGATATAATAATGTCAGGAGTATAATAGTGTCAGGATATAATAGTGTCAGGTGTATAATAGTGTCAGGAGTATAATAGTGTCAGGATATAATAGTGTCAGGAGTATAATAGTGTCAGGATATAATAGTGTCAGGTGTATAGTAGTGTCAGGTGTATAATAGTGTCAGGTATATAATCGTGTCAGGTATATAATCGTGTCAGGATATAATAGTGTCAGGAGTATAATAGTGTCAGGATATAATAGTGTCAGGTGTATAATAGTGTCAGGAGTATAATAGTTTCAGGATATAATAGTGTCAGGAGTATAATAGTGTCAGGATATAGTGTCAGGTATATAATAGTGTCAGGATATAATAGTGTCAGGAGTATAATAGTGTCAGGATATAATAGTGTCAGGTGTCTAATAGTGTCAGGAGTATAATAGTGTCAGGATATAATAGTGTCAGGTATATAATAGTGTCAGGAGTATAACAGTGTCAGGATATAATAGTGTCAGGTATATAATAGTGTCAGGAGTATAATAGTGTCAGGAGTATAATAGTGTCAGGATATAATAGTGTCAGGTATATAATCGTGTCAGGATATAATAGTGTCAGGTATATAATAGTGTCAGGAGTATAACAGTGTCAGGATATAATAGTGTCAGGAGTATAATAGTGTCAGGAGTATAATAGTGTCAGGAGTATAATAGTGTCAGGATATAATAGTGTCAGTTATATAATTGTGTCAGGATATAATAGTGTCAGGTATATTATAGTGTCAGGAGTATAATAGTGTCAGGAGTGTAATAGTGTCAGGAGTGTAATAGTGTCAGGATATAATAGTGTCAGGTATATAACCGTGTCAGGATATAATAGTGTCAGGTGTATAATAGTGTCAGGAGTATAATAGTTTCAGGATATAATAGTGTCAGGTATATAATAGTGTCAGGAGTATAATAGTGTCAGGATATAATAGTGTCAGGAGTATAATAGTGTCAGGATATAATAGTGTCAGGTATATAATAGTGTCAGGAGTATAATAGTGTCAGGTGTCTAATAGTGTCAGGAGTATAATAGTGTCAGGATATAATAGTGTCAGGTGTATAATAGTGTCAGGTGTCTAATAGTGTCAGGTGTCTAATAGTGTCAGGAGTATTATAGTACCAGGTGTATAATAGTGGCAGGAGTATAATAGTGGTAGGAATATAATAGTGTCAGACGTATAATATTGTCAGAAATATAATAGTGTCAGGAGTATCATAGTACCAGGTGTATAATAGTGGCAGGAGTATAATAGTGTCAGGAATATAATAGTGTCAGGCGTATAATATTGTCAGGAATATAATAGTGTCAGGTGTATAATAGTGTCAGGTGTATAATAGTGGCAGGAGTATCATAGTACCAGGTGTATAATAGTGTCAGGAGTGTAATAGTGTCAGGAGTGTAATAGTGTCAGGATATAATAGTGTCAGGAATATAATAGTACCAGGTGTATAATAGTAGCAGGAGTATAATAGTGTCAGGAATATAATAGTGTCAGGCGTATAATATTGTCAGGAATATAATAGTGTCAGGAGTATAATAGTGGCAGGAGTATAATAGTGTCAGGAATATAATAGTGTCAGGAGTATGATAGTACCAGGTGTATAATAGTGTCAGGAGTATAATAGTGGTAGGAATATAATAGTGTCAGGCGTATAATATTGTCAGGAATATAATAGTGTCAGGAGTATCATAGTACCAGGTGTATAATAGTGGCAGGAGTATAATAGTGTCAGGAATATAATAGTGTCAGGCATATAATAGTGTCAGGAATATAATAGTGTCAGGAGTCTGATAGTACCAGGTGTATAATAGTGGCAGGAGTATAATAGTGTCAGGAATATAATAGTGTCAGGCGTATAATATTGTCAGGAATATAATAGTGTCAGGTGTATAATAGTGTCAGGTGTATAATATTGTCAGGCATATAATAGTGTCAGGAATATAATAGTGTCAGGAGTATGATAGTTCCAGGTGTATAATAGTGGCAGGAGTATAATAGTGTCAGGAATATAATAGTGTCAGGAGTCTGATAGTACCAGGTGTATAATAGTGTCAGGAGTATAATAGTGTCAGGAATATAATAGTGTCAGGCGTATAATATTGTCAGGAATATAATAGTGTCAGGAGTATGATAGTGTCAGGAGTATGATAGTTCCAGGTGTATAATAGTGTCAGGAGTATAATAGTGTCAGGTGTATAATAGTTTCAGGTGTATAATAGTGTCAGGTGTATAATAGTGTCAGGAATATAATAGTGTCAGGAGTATGATAGTTCCAGGTGTATAATAGTGTCAGGAGTATAATAGTGTCAGGAATATAATAGTGGCAGGAGTATAATAGTGGTAGGAATATAATAGTGTCAGGCGTATAATATTGTCAGGAATATAATAGTGTCAGGAGTATCATAGTACCAGGTGTATATTAGTGTCAGGTGTATAATAGTGTCAGGTGTATAATAGTGTCAGGAGTATATTAGTGTCAGGAGTATAATAGTGTCAGGAATATAATAGTGTCAGGAGTATGATAGTTCCAGGTGTATAATAGTGTCAGGAGTATAATAGTGGCAGGTGTATAATAGTGTCAGGAGTATAATAGTGTCAGGTGTATAATACCAACGTGTATAATAGTGTCAGGTGTATAATAATGTCTGACAACTTATACCTGACAGTGGTCAGTATAGATATTTTTAAACTCTCTATTACACTACATTATTATACATTGCTGTATTATTATACATATATGTTATGTACATTATATTATTATACTGGATAGCGGGTCTGTATAGAGGCAGCTATACTCTGTTGGACACTATGAGAGTGGACAGCAGAGGTTTGGATAGAAGATAACACAAATGAACAGACAATGTGGATGTGACAAAGCTCTGGCCTCCGTCATTCCCCCATTAGATGGACATCTCGGAGCGTCCTCCACATCTGAGGATGCAGCACATGTATGTAAGGTTTGGTTTACATTGAACATGGACTCGCTGTAGTTTGGGGCTCCTGTGTTGTCACCACACCCAGCCATCTCCGTCATAGCTTTCATTTCTGACTGGGGAGAACTTGAATAGTTTGTCCTGTTTGGCATAATGTGAAATGATGACTCAGCGATCTTGTGGCAGTGTCTCTGTGGGATCTTCTCATATATAGAAGAGGAGAAGACATCATTAGGGCGACATCTTTCTTGGCTCTCTTTTATTCTGCCTTCATTCCGTGAATACCCTCACATCACTGTCCATCCATCATCCTGTCAACGTTGGTCAAAGTATTTATTATCCAGGAGGACATGGGGTGATCCTAAGAGCTGATCAGTGCATTATGTAAGAACATGACATCTAATGATATAATAATATTAGATCATGTGTAGGAATGATGTGGCTGATGGTTAGAAGAATGTGGTAAGCACACAGGGATCTTATCCTAGTTCATTGTACTGCTGGGCCGAGAGGTGGTCATTGCAGGTTGTGGGCCCCAGCTGAGCAGGACAGGGGGTCAGGGCACGATGGCAAGGGGGCCCCATATGTAGGGCTCTTTTTTAATTAGAATAAACAATCCTGCAAAAATACAAAAACGTTCACGGGGTCAGGTTAGGTGGCGATCCAGCTCCCTCCCTGTTCCCCTCCTCCGTGCTGCGCTCGCACTGAATGTCAGGCGTGACGTCATCATGCCCAACATTTTCATTGAGGAGCGCAGTACAGAGGAGCCACGACACGAGGAGCAACGGAGAAGCAAACGGAATTCAAGGAAGCAGAAAACAGAACATAAGAAAAAAGAAGAGAAGAAGGGGGCAATCAGAGAACAAGGCGATTGAAAGGTAAGTGAAGGGGGATTTGATTTTTTAGTTGCTGTACTTCAAGGGTGGCAGAGCAAGTACTTTAAAAAAGTGATATATATATATATATAGATAGATATTCTGTGGCCCCAGTGTACTGGTTTGCCCGGGGGCCCATCACACATCCGTTCTGCTACTCTCTGAGCCCAGATACCACAATTACCCACAATGCACCGGGCAGGTGTCTGAGTCCAGAATCCGTTAGAGGGGTCAGTAAGTCCATAGGAAGCCACAATATTAGGGGCAGCTGTGTGATATATGGGGCAGAAAGGGGGTCACATATGGCCCCTCACCCACTATCCCAGCATATGGTCTCTGCCCTATGACTGCACTACCAGCCAGCGAGCGTAACTCAAACCTAGAGATCAGATTCACCCTTTTATCATTAACAGAGCAGCAACTCTAACCAAGAACAAATCCATGGAGATTGGGTTATAAATGGTCTGTCTGACGCTCACAACAGAGACCAGGGGCTAGATTTACTAAGCTGCGGGTTTGAAAAAGTGGGGATGTTGCCTATAGCAACCAATCAGATTCTAGCTTTCATTTAGTACCTTCTACAAAATGATAGCTAGTATCTGATTGGTTGCTATAGGCAACATCCCCACTTTTTCAAACCCGCAGCTTAGTAAATCTAGCCCCAGGTCACGGATACAGAAATAAGAAATAAATTGTTATAGAAATTGTAGGTCTGAGTAAGAGGGAGATGGTGTCTGGTCTGATTCCTGCTGTTTGGTCTACTCTCCAAAAAGCGCATAGAAAAATCCAGAACAGCTGAATATATACATTTCTATATAATCTACATTGCCCTCCAGCTCCATAGACATACAATGTATTATCCATGTGTTGTGAGTGTTACAATATCCGTAATGGGATTTGTACTGTACCGATAAACATCAGGGATTTGTATCAAGCCGACAAACCAGGATTTTCTGCTTACAGCCGACTCAAGAGATGAAATTGGAGAAAGGTTTGTGTGATGCTGATCTGATTACAGCTCCCAAACCTGACACAGAGAAAATCACAAAATGACAAAGTGTTAGATCCCTCCTTTATTTCCCAGCAGCCTCGGCTGATTACAGATGTACAACCTGTATTTATTGCATGAAATCCATCTGCTAATCCCAGATTTGTGGCCACTCATCAGGAGCCTCCGGTACATGTTAGAGAGACACTGTGCTATGTTTATATGGAGGGTTTAAATTCACTTTGTTAATAATCCATAAAACCCACAGGTAATAATTCTTCTTCATATTTCTATTCACCGACATTATTAAAGTGCTGCTTCCAGGAAGAGGTAAAATCAGGAGTAAACTGAACCTAAACAGAACCTGAGCTAATGGGTTCTAGAAATCACGTATGGAAACAACTTCTTCCTTTTGCCCCTACATTTTTCAAATTAAAAGCAAAAACTACAGACATATCTGGCGGGAATTCTCGATGCAAAAATGATTTCTCTACTTAGTATTCATCATAAAACAACAATCTACAACAAGACACAAATTGCACCACGTCTAACACAAGATCATGGATCCATCTGGGATGAAGCATTTCATACTCTCCTGGTTCTTCTCTAGCTGGACCTAAAGGTGGTCAGATGTTGGATATACTGGTTTTCTTCAGACTCTTTGAAGTCTATACTTTATAATGTCCCACATGGACCTCCTGATGAATTGAGTGTCCAGCTGGTCAGATGTCTGCAGATCCGTAGTGATCATCGCTCCGCTCATGTAGGCGACATTATGCTGGAGAGCGCACCAATAACTTCATGAGGCTACGATCCTTTCTGTGGAGTCACCAGGGATATATACTATTGGCGGTTAGCTGGATTATAGATCAAGTAACTGATTTAATTCAGGACAATTTGTACTAAGCAGATTCACTTCTGTTTCTCAGGCAAAACCACCAGAGAGAATTATTTATTCCCAATTTGTGTTTCATAATAAAGAATAAAGTTGGTGCAGACTAAATGCACCAACTTAGTAGTAAAACATGCGGAAAATTTTCAAATATCTCTGAATAAACTTATGAATGAATAAATTCTTGGTAGTCCTGAAATCCACATTCATCCTGACCTAGCCGGATAACGTCAGAGTTGGAGGTAGTGCTGACAATGACCGAGATTAGAGCTACAAAATAACGCCGAAAACAATAATAGCGACAAGATGACAACATAAAGAAATCACCTCATTTGTAATAGACAGTGCAAATGGCGCTTTTAAAGCGGCAATGGGAGACCCCACCTCCTGTATAATGTAATCCAGGCAGTGGGTCCGCACATTGCCGCTATTATAGTTCTCAGGGTTATTTTATACTTCTAAACTCGTCCCACGCCCGTCAGCGTCAGGTGATCTATTACGTCATATGTTGCTGTATTATATTTATTTATTCATTTTGTGTTTCAGGCCCCGGCGTCCCCATGTTCAGTGTGCACAACACCAATAACCCGGCAGGTTTGTACCTTTCCTGAGCTCTAATCCTCTGACAATGTGGCGTTAACGCAACGGGAGTGCGGACATAAAGTCTCCTGACACCATTTACTAAGACCACACCTAGGGCTGGTGTTGGTTGCTTTGTGTATACATCACTGGGGCAATCAACTCAGGGCAAAGGCTCAACCAGTGTGGCAGATATTTAAGGGGGATTCCAGCTAAAACTAAAAACACCTCCATGCTATGTGTGGTCAGTATAGTAATAACAGTCCTGATGATCTGCAGAGCATCTCCCTGTTCCCATGTGACCGACACACCCATGTGACTGACGCCCTCCCATGTGACTGACGCCCTCCCACGTGACTGACAACCACCCATGTGACTGACAACCACCCATGTGACTGACGCCCTCCCATGTGACTGACACCGACCCCATGTGACTGACGCCCTCCCATGTGACCGACACACCCATGTGACTGACGCCCACCCATGTGACTGACACCCTCCCATGTGACCGACACACCCATGTGACTGACACCCTCCCCTGTGACTGACACAAACCCCACGTGACTGACAACCACCCACGTGACTGACAACCACCCATGTGACTGACACCGACCCCAAGTGACTGACGCCCACCCATGTGACTGACACCCTCACATGTGACTGACACCGACCCCATGTGACTGACGCCCACCCATGTGACTGACACCGACCCCATGTGACTGACGCCCACCCATGTGACTGATGCCCTCCCACGTGACTGACAACCACCCATGTGACTGACAACCACCCATGTGACTGACAACCACCCATGTGACAGACGCCCTCCTCTGTGACAGACGCCCTCCCATGTGACTGATACCCTCCCATGTGAGTAATGCCCACCCATGTGACTGACACCCTCCCATGTGACTGACAACCACCCATGTGACTGACAACCACCCATGTGACAGACGCCCTCCTCTGTGACAGACGCCCTCCCATGTGACTGATACCCTCCCATGTGAGTAATGCCCACCCATGTGACTGACGCCCACCCATGTGACTGATGCCCTCCCATGTGACTGATGCCCTCCCATGTGACTGACGCCCACCCATGTGACTGACACCCTCCCATGTGACTGACGCCCACCCATGTGACTGACACCCTCCCATGTGACTGACGCCCACCCATGTGACTGACACCGACCCCATGTGACTGACGCCCACCCATGTGACTGACACCCTTCCATGTGACTGATGCCCACCCATGTGACTGATGCCCTCCCATGTGACTGACGCCCATCCATGTGACTGACGCCCTCCCATGTGACTAACGCCCTCCCATGTGACTAACGCCCATCCATGTGACGGACACCCACCCATGTGACTGACAGGTCACTGACGCACTATTTACACACAGAACGTTTATATTTTATTGGGTTTTTATTCTTGTCATTTTATAGCAGCTAAAACATTGCACATTTTCCAGGAAGACGTTTTATATTTCAGTGTTATTCACATTATAAAGGAATAAATTCTGTATGTGGTCACATCACTTGTTATCCATAAAATACACTTTTAGGCATAACAGGGACAAGCGGAAGCTCATTCCTTAGAAATATTACATATTTTACATTTGTGCAGCTCGTTGTTTTCTCTCCTTTCCACAGGTTTTTATACTATTGAAAACAATTCTGTGTTACATGAAGTCATTTCACAGAAGAAGATATTTCGGAGAGAGATAAAGATGATTCACATTGAAGATTATGGTAAAGATGGGGCAGGTTCTGGGCGACCAGTTTGGGGAATTAGGAAACAGACTCTTATCTCAAACGTGTTATCTCTGTTTTTAAGAGCTTCCACTGCGACTGTCATTTCCCCGCGATTTTAGCGAGAAGAACCGATATCCTCTTCTACTCATTGTGTAAGTTTTGTTTTTATTCATTATTCTGAACTGACAATTAAATTGGAAACATGAAACTACTAGAAGGAAACAATTGGTGAAGATTTATTTAGTCTCCGATCGCTGTACACATTGGAATCTTTTCTTTCTGGTGATGTCACCGAGTTTGTTTGTCGATAAAGATTGACTGAGAAAGATATATTTTCATGTTAAAATAACAGAAATAATACAAGTGTAGCGACCTGTTCTGATAGTTCATTATCACTGGAGCTCATAATAAAAATGCGGCAATGAGCTCACAGCCAAAATAATCACATAGACCTGTGCTTCAAGATGGCTCTCTGAAAGGGGGGCTGGGGAGATTGGGGTGTTCCTCCCTGATACTGAGCTAGAGGGCAGATTGGAGATTAGGGTGTTCCTCCCTGATTGAATTGGTTGCCCCATTTATGATTGAATTGGTTGCCCCATGTAACATTGGATTGGTTGTCCCATGTAGTATTGGATTGCTTGCCCCATGTAACATTGACATGGTTGTCCCATGTAGCAATGGATTGCTTGTCTCACCTAGCATTGCCATGTTGCCCTATGTAGTCTTGGATTGGTTGCCCCATGTAGCCTTGGATTGGTTGCCCCATGTAGCCTTGGATTGGTTGCCCCATGTAGCCTTGGATTGGTTGCCCCATGTAGTATTGGATTGCTTGCCCCATGTAACATTGACATGGTTGTCCCATGTAGCAATGGATTGCTTGTCTCACCTAGCATTGCCATGTTGCCCTATGTAGTCTTGGATTGGTTGCCCCATGTAGCCTTGGATTGGTTGCCCCATGTAGCCTTGGATTGGTTGCCCCATGTAGCCTTGGATTGGTTGCCCCATGTAGCAGTAAATTGTTTGCCTCATGTAGCATTAAAGTGGTTGCCCCATGTAGCATTGGATTTGTTGCCCCATGTAGCATTAAATTTGTTGTCCCATGTAGCCTTGGATTGGCTATCCCATATAGCATTGGATTTGATGTCCCATGTAGCATTGGATTTGATGTCCCATGTAGCATTGGATTTGATGTCCCATGTAGCATTGGATTTGATGTCCCATGTAACATTGGATTGGTTGCCCTATGTATGGTTGGATTGGTTGCTAATTCAACCACTAAGATGGAAATATCAGTGTGCCCAAAGTCTTACAGATTTGCTGGAACCTGTCAGAACAGAGCAATACATGATATGAACACTTAATGGTTTGTAGTGAAGTTTCATTGAATTATGTTTTATTTTACACAAGAGATAGATGTAAAGAGTTTGTCTTAATGATGCCTAGCAGGTCTGTGTCCTATCACACTAATATGTGCCAGTCTCTGATCTAATTGTTGGATACTTGGAGAAGAGCCCATCCTGGCTAAAGACGAGGGAGCCAGTGTGGAACAGTCCATTACATTTAGTAAACACCACTATATTATTACTTACTGACATAAATTCCTCTTCTAACTCATGTTTTCCTGAATCATGTGACTTCCCAGCATTCTGAGACATAGAAACAATATGAATTTTTTAGCACCAGTGATTAGGATTCTTCAACTTACAATATTTTATACTTACTACAACTCATCTTTTGCATTTTCTATCTATAGTAGATTGCTGCATCTCCCCTGCAGTCGGAAGAGTCTGGGTCATTTCGGACTGTTCTACAGAATCACACTCTTTATTTGTTCTTTTACTGTAGAGATGAATCCCCGGGGAGCCAACTGGTCACCGACAAGTTCCATGTGGACTGGGATTCAGTCATTATAAACTCAGATAGTGTTATCGTGGCTCAGTTTGATGGACGGGGCAGCGGATTCCAGGGACTTAAGATCCTACAAGAAGTTCACCGAGGACTCGGATCTGTGGAAGTAAAGGACCAAATAACTGCTGTAGAGTGAGAATTATTACATATTTTATGCTCAATGTGTAGTAAATGTCGTTACTTAGATATGGGTTCATCATTAGAGATGAGCAAAATTGTGACAGAATTTCAAGCAAAAAGTGAAGTTGCGGCATGATGGGGTGCGAAGTTCCGGTGATAGTTTTTCACTCTTGCATCATAATTATGTTTAAAGCCAATCTTATAAATTTAATAGAATGTATAGTCTATGAATAGAGATGGGTTGATGGTGGTTAATTCATTGCGGTAGAACAGGGACCCCAAATTTAGCTGGGGAAACATGCAAAACATTTTAGCCAAATTTGTATTAAAGCAAATAGTTAATCGAACAGAAATATTTTGGTAATTTCTAGTGGCAAACCTCTCTCTCACCTCCAGGTCCAGTAGCGGCTGCACACCCTGCACCCATGGCAGTACCGCCACTGTCTCTGGGGTACCTGAGCCGGGGTGGAGTTTGGCTTGCCGGGGCCAGTAGCGGCTGCACACCTTGCACCCATGGCAGTACCGCCACTGTCTCTGGGGTACCTGAGCCGGGGTGGAGTTTGGCTTGCCGGGGCCAGTAGCGGCTGCACACCCTGCACCCATGGCAGTACCGCCACTGTCTCTGGGGTACCTGAGCCGGGGTGGAGTTTGGCTTGCCGGGGCCAGTAGCGGCTGCACACCTTGCACCCATGGCAGTACCGCCACTGTCTCTGGGGTACCTGAGCCGGGGTGGAGTTTGGCTTGCCGGGGCCAGTAGCGGCTGCACACCCTGCACCCATGGCAGTACCGCCACTGTCTCTGGGGTACCTGAGCCGGGGTGGAGTTTGGCTTGCCGGGGCCAGTAGCGGCTGCACACCTTGCACCCATGGCAGTACCGCCACTGTCTCTGGGGTACCTGAGCCGGGGTGGAGTTTGGCTTGCCGGGGCCAGTAGCGGCTGCACACCCTGCACCCATGGCAGTACTGCCACTGTCTCTGGGGTACCTGAGCCGGGGTGGAGTTTGGCTTGCCGGGGCCAGTAGCGGCTGCACACCTTGCACCCATGGCAGTACCGCCACTGTCTCTGGGGTACCTGAGCCGGGGTGGAGTTTGGCTTGCCGGGGCCAGTAGCGGCTGCACACCCTGCACCCATGGCAGTACCGCCGCTGTCTCTGGGGGTACCTGAGTAGGGGTGGAGTTATACCTTGCCTGGGCCAGTAGCGGCTGCACACCTTGCACCCATGGCAGTACCGCCGCTGTCTCTGGGGGTACCTGAGTAGGGGTGGAGTTATACCTTGCCTGGGCCAGTAGCGGCTGCACACCTTGCACCCATGGCAGTACCGCCACTGTCTGAGGCTGTGTATGAGGTTCCTTGTGAGGACAATCTGCACTATCACATAAGAATATAGTATAAAGAGCTGCTGCTGTTATTGTGAGAACTATCCATTGAGAGTCTGATATATGTCTAAATGGATGGTTGTCCCATATAGTCTGCTATTCAGTTACTGGAGAATAAACACTGATCATATATATATATTTTGTGATAATATTGTCCCAAAATGTTATTTTAGAATTGTTCCTATGTAATTGTACTTGTGCATATCACTAACACCCTTGCCCTCCATTTCTTATGCTATGTTTGTGTAGCATTGTGTCATTTTATCATTGTATCTAGAATGTGAGCTCTATGTAACCCATGTTCTCTCTGTTGGTCATGTATGTATCGTGCTATGTACTAGATTAGCTATGTGTATTGTTGTATTCTACTGTGTTCCTAAGTATTATCTGAATTATGTATGATTTCTGTATTGTTACTGTATGTGTTGTGAACCAATGTACCCTCACTCTACAACAATGATGAGTATCAATAATCACCAGTACCGGGGGGGGGGGGTCCCATGTTCCTCCCCCTACTCCGGGATAATGACAGATATGAAGCACAAAAAATTACACAGAGAATTACTTGTGATAGTGAAGCATAGTCTCTGTGTGTGATGTGTGACGTAAGTGTGTATAACACGAGATGCTGTGATACATCCATGTCCAGGTCAATGTTTCTTCCTTAATGTAACATGTGCAACACTGTAACCATTATCCCTACATCTATGTAACACTGTAACCATTATCCCTACATCTATGTAACACTGTAACCATTATCCCTACATCTATGTAACACTGTAACCATTATCCCTACATCTATGTAACACTGTAACCATTATCCCTACATCTATGTAACACTGTAACCATTATCCCTACATCTATGTAACACTGTAACCATTATCCCTACATCTATGTAACACTGTAACCGTTATCCCTACATCTATGTAACACTGTAACCGTTATCCCTACATCTATGTAACACTGTAACCGTTATCCCTACATCTATGTAACACTGTAACCATTATCCCTACATCTATGTAACACTGTAACCATTATCCCTACATCTATGTAACACTGTAACCATTATCCCTACATCTATGTAACACTGTAACCGTCCCTCTGCTTTTCCTGCTCCTGTGCAGCACTGTAACTGTTCCTTCTGCTATTCCTATGTTTATGTAACACTAACTGTTCCTTGTGCTGCCATTAATCCCTATGTCTGTAACATTGTAACACTGAGATATGATGTATAATTCACGTAAATTGATTTTCCAGTATTTATGATTTGTGCTTTTATTCTCACAGGTGGTTATTGCAAGAACCTTACATTGATCCTAACAGATTGAATATATTTGGGAAGGTAATTTATAAATTATTCATGAACATAAAATGCTTTCTTTCAATGATTGCTTCATTATAAGTCACAACTAATCCATGTTTATGCTCAGTATGTGTTTCTGTTTCTTTGCTTTTTCATCTTGTTTAAAAACCAAATATGTCGCTCACTGAAAGTTATAATGTTCCAGTACTATGTAATATATCATATTGACACCTGCAACTCTCAAAATGTCCTTCTGTATTGTGCATCCAGGTCACTAAATGAATGTGTGATGGATTACTAGACATATGTGATAGCTTATGTTGACTTAGTAGATATGTGTGATAACTTAGTAGACATGTGTGATAACTTATGTTGACTTAGTAGATATGTGTGATAACTTAGTAGACATGTGTGATAACTTATGTTGACTTAGTAGATATGTGTGATAACTTAGTAGACATGTGTGATAACTTATGTTGACTTAGTAGGCATGTGTGATAACTTATGTTGACTTAGTAGATATTTGTGATAACTTAGTAGACATATGTGATAACTTATGTTGACTTAGTAGATATGTGTGATAACTTAGTAGACATGTGTGATAACTTATGTTGACTTAGTAGATATGTGTGATAACTTAGTAGACATGTGTGATAACTTATGTTGACTTACTAGATGTGTGTTAACTTAGTAGGCATTTAATAACTTAGTAGACATGTGTGATAACTTATGTTGACTTAGTAGACATGTGTGATAACTTAGTAGACATGTGTGATAACTTATGTTGACTTAGTAGATATGTGTGATAACTTAGTAGACATATGTGATAGCTTATGTTGACTTAGTAGATATGTGTGATAACTTAGTAGACATGTGTGATAACTTATGTTGACTTAGTAGATATGTGTGATAACTTAGTAGACATGTGTGATAACTTATATTGACTTAGTAGACATGTGTGATAACTTAGTAGACATGTGTGATAACTTATGTTGACTTACTAGATGTGTGTTAACTTAGTAGACATGTGTGATAACTTATGTTGACTTAGTAGATATGTGTGATAACTTAGTAGACATGTGTGATAACTTAGTAGGCATTTAATAACTTAGTAGACATGTGTGATTGTGGCTGGATCACATAGAAATAATTTATTGTAGAAATTTATTTGAATTAGTGGCGCAGACAGCAAGTTATAAAAATGCAAATGTACTGATTTCTGCATTAGCAATGTACTTATTTCTGAAACTATGCCAGGGGTGGAAATATGTTTTCTGTCACTGTCTGAAGGCAGGTAATCTCATGTTAATTAGATCTTTTCATCTCAGTGTCCAACACATTCCTTAGACTGAAGGCACAGGGGGGATAATGAAACTTGATAAGTTTCCTATGTCTCTAAGACAGGATGCAGGAAATCAAGAGATTGATGTGAATTTTGTTAAAGCTTAAATTGCGTTAACTCCTAGTCTTGACAATTTTACATCTTGTGATCTGATGTAATATTTCAGACGTTGCTAAAGCATCTAGGATCAGGGGAATGATATTACCCTCTGCCAGGCTGTATCCAAAACTGTATAAAAAAAACTGTTTGACCACGTAATGTATCATTATTGTTCCATCTGACCTTCTGATCACTAGTGCCACACACTAGTGCACTGTTTCCCAACTACAGTCCTCAGGGACCACTAACAGTGCAGGTTTTCCAGGTCACAAGTGAAGTAATTCTACCACCTGTGGATCTTTCAAAATGTGTCAGTTAGTAATGAACACACCTGTGCTCCAGCAAAGAGATATGGAAAACATTCCCTGTTAGGGGTCCCTGAGGACTGGAGTTTAGAAACACTGCACTAGTGTGATCTGTCCTTATTAGGACACTTGAACTTAAAAACAAAATTTGCTTCAAGATCCTGCTTTGACGACTACTTCCTGCTGTAATTCCTGTGACCTGCAAATTAGACCCAACTCTAATCCGTTATCCGGCTGTTCTGAGGTTTGGATCCAGTGTCTAGTACCCACGGTCTGCCCGCTACCCAGCAGCTCTGGCCAGTGTGATAGGCCAGGGGGTGAACTATCCACAGTAACACTGAGCTACAGGAAGAGGTCAGGGGTACCAGTCCAGGTGCCCAGTGAGGGGGTACACTAGCAACGACAGTTGATAACTTTGTAGACATGTGTGATATCTTGGTAGATATGTGTAATAACCTAGTAGATATGTGTGATGTTATGATGACTTAGTAGACACGTGTTATAACTTCATCATCATCATCAACATTTATTTAAATAGCACCATAAAATTCCGTAGTGCTTTACAATTGAGGACAAACAGTAATAAACAATACCGAGTATTACAGACAGATAGGTAAGAGGGCCCTGCTCACAAGCTTACATTCTATAGGACAATTGGAGTCAGATACATGAGGTTAAATCTACATACTGCATATTGGTCCAGCCAGATTGCAAAGTTAAAAAATGATTTGTATGTTATGTGATCCAGTCACACAGTGATGTTGGTCAGGGATCAGAGGGTTATTGTCTTGTGTGGTGTAACGGATGGTAACAAGGTAACCTAGGGAGGGTATGAGGGTGGTTGAGGAATATTATAAGCTTGCCTAAAGAGGTGGGTTTTCAGAGAACGCTTGAAGGTTTGTAGACAAGAGGAAAGTCTTATTGTGTGAGGGAGGAAATTCCAAAGAGTGGGTGCAGCTCGAAAGAAGTCCTATAACCAGGAATGGGAGCAGGTAATGAGACTGGAAGAGAGACGCAGATCTTGTGCAGAATAGAGGTGTTGAGTTGGGAGATATTATGAGACAAGTGAGGAGATGTATGTCAGTTTAGTTTTGTTGATGGCCTTGTATGTTAGTAGAAGAATTTTATATTGGATTCGGTAATAAACATGTGTGATAACTTAGTAGACATGTGTGATAACTCAGTAGACATGTGTGATAACTTAATAGACATGTGTGATAACTCAGTAGACATGTGTGATAACTTAGTAGACATGTGTGATAGCTCAGTAGACATGTATGATAACTTAGTAGACATGTGTGATAACTCAGTAGACATGTATGATAACTTAGTAGACATGTGTGATAACTCGGTAGACATGTGTGATAACTTAGTAGACATGTGTGATAACTCAGTAGACATGTGTGATAACTCGGTAGACATGTGTGATAAACTTAGTAGACATGTGTGATAACTCAGTAGACATGTGTGATAACTTAGTAGACATGTATGATAACTCAGTAGACATGTATGATAACTTAGTAGACATGTGTGATAACTCAGTAGACATGTGTGATAACTCAGTAGACATGTATGATAACTTAGTAGACATGTGTGATAACTTAATAGACATGTGTGATAACTTAGTAGACATGTGTGATAGCTCAGTAGACATGTATGATAACTTAGTAGACATGTGTGATAACTCAGTAGACATGTATGATAACTTAGTAGACATGTGTGATAACTCAGTAGACATGTATGATAACTTAGTAGACATGTGTGATAGCTCAGTAGACATGTGTGATAACTCAGTAGACATGTGTGATAGCTCAGTAGACATGTGTGATAACTTAGTAGACATGTGTGATAGCTCAGTAGACATGCGTGATAACTTAGTAGACATGTGTGATAGCTTAGTAGACATGTGTGATAGCTCAGTAGACATGTGTGATAGCTCAGTAGACATGTGTGATAACTTAGTAGACATGTATGATAACTCAGTAGACATGTGTGATAGCTTAGTAGACATGTGTGATAACTTAGTAGACATGTGTGATAGCTCAGTAGACATGTGTGATAACTTAGTAGACATGTGTGATAGCTCAGTAGACATGTATGATAGCTCAGTAGACATGTGTGATAACTTAGTAGACATGTATGATAGCTCAGTAGACATGTGTGATAACTTAGTAGACATGTGTGATAGCTCAGGAGACATGTGTGATAAGTTAATTACTAGGCTCCATACGTTTGTTATCCTATTGGGGTGGGATATAATCCTAAAACATCAGAAAACCTTGCACAGGTCCTATATTAATGGCTTTTTCTCCCACACAGGGCTATGGTGGATACATTGCTTCTATGATTCTAAAAGCCAATGAAAGACTTTTTAAATGTGGAGCCTTAATCGCACCCATCACAGATATGAGGTTATACGGTGAGTAGTATATAGAGCATGGACGAGATGTTCTAGATCAGGGTATCATTGTGTTTAGTGCTGTAAATACTGACATGAGAAGATGTTACTGTGTTACTATGTTACTGTCTCTGGCTACAGTGAATACTCAGACACTGTAACATAATAACATTTCTGCCATCCACGTTCCTAGATAAAACTCTCTTTATTAATATACTTTGAGCTTACCGTATCCGTTGTAACTTTAATATTGAAAAAAATATTGTTTCTAATTACCCAACAAGACATTAATACCGCTCTCATACTGCCGCCCCGGCAATATCCCAGGTTTTTGCCGGGGCTCGGAGCGTCCCAGCTCAGAAACACCATTCATACTGCACTTCGGACCTGGGAATTTCCCGGGTTGACCCCATTCATACTGCACAAGTCTGTGCCCTGACAATTTGTGGAGTCATCACCAGAGCAGTTTTCATTGGCTGAAAAATGGTGATGTCATTGAAAGGTGACTGTTTTTTTTTTCTTCCACGGGCTCCCACCGATGACATCATCCTCCAGAGACAGGCAGACAGCCAATCAGCTTGTTTTCTGTGCAACCCGGGTTGAAAAACCCGGGTTGCACCATTCATAGTGCAGGCAACCCGGGTCCGACCCGGTAATTACCCCTCGATAAATCCCGGGTTGAAGACCAGGGTTTTTAGACCCGGGATTTATGACTTGTACCATTCATACTGCACCAAGACCCGAGTCATTTGAGCTCGCCCCGGCAAAAACCCAGGATTTTGGTGCAGTATGAATGGGGTATTAAATGGGTTTTTGTATTATTGAAGGCGCAATCCTGATGTGTCTTCCATTTATAGTTATTGGATTTCCTGGAGAACCCCTGATTATCAATGCTGCAGCCAATATTTCCCTTCAGTGATATTTTCTGACAAAGATGTGTAATATGGCATCGTCCGCGGACCGGTGTACAGTATAGTCTATTATGCTTCATATGGGGTTATACAAATATATGAGCAAAAATATTTTTACACCAGTAGATATATAAAAAGGAATAATGAATACATTATATATAAACACCAGTCACGGACGTTTATTTGTTGTCTCTTCTTCTCTGAAAGCTTCTGCCTTTTCTGAGCGATACCTTGGAATGCCGTCTACAGAGGAGAACATGTATCAGGTAATATGTCCCCCGTATACATAGATGGTATACGGCGTAGCAGAGCGATTCTTCCTGCTTTGTTCCCTCCCTGGTAACCTCTAAAGGATCATTTTCTGCTGTGATCAGTAATTACATTCTTGGCGCAGGAAGTCTGTTGTACATCAGTTCACTAGACTTCCATGTTCTTACCAACGGTACACAAAATTCCATATGTAAGAATGTCTGAAGCAGCTAATTCGGGATGCGATGTATGCACCAGTCTCATTTTCCCAGATTCCACAGTCAGTAGACAGAAGAGTCTGAATTTATTCCAGTTACGGGCCCCATAAGATGGAAACTAGATACATGGATGACAAACTAAGAGCAGACGGACATTAAAGGGTTCTCTCTCCCTATTTCTTATTATTTATCTAGCTTATCGAGAATGTACCGTCAGTTTTATTTCCCAAAAATAAATCTCGTTTGCATCATTGCAGATCATTCCATCCAGCAAGTCACTTACATGTCTGCAGATCATTCCATCCAGCGAGTCACTCACATGTCTGCAGATCATTCCATCCAGCGAGTCACTTACATGTCTGCAGATCATTCCATCCAGCGAGTCACTCACATGTCTGCAGATCATTCCATCCAGCAACTCACTCACCGATCTGCAGATCATTCCATCCAGTGAGTCACTCACATGTCTGCAGATCATTCCATCCAGCGAGTCACTCACATGTCTGCAGATCATTCCATACAGCGAGTCACTCACAGATCTGCAGATCATTCCATCCAGCAACTCACTCACCGATCTGCAGATCATTCCATCCAGTGAGTCACTTACATGTCTGCAGATCATTCCATCCAGCCAGTCACTCACATGTCTGCAGATCATTCCATCCAGTGAGTCACTTACATGTCTGCAGATCATTCCATCCAGCGAGTCACTTACATGTCTGCAGATCATTCCATCCAGCGAGTCACTTACATGTCTGCAGATCATTCCATCCAGCAACTCACTCACATGTCTGCAGATCATTCCATCCAGCAACTCACTCACATGTCTGCAGATCATTCCATCCAGCCAGTCACTTACATGTCTGCAGATCATTCCATCCAGCGAGTCACTTACATGTCTGCAGATCATTCCATCCAGCCAGTCACTTACATGTCTGCAGATCATTCCATCCAGCGAGTCACTTACATGTCTGCAGATCATTCCATCCAGCGAGTCACTTACATGTCTGCAGATCATTCCATCCAGCCAGTCACTTACATGTCTGCAGATCATTCCATCCAGCCAGTCACTTACATGTCTGCAGATCATTCCATCCAGCGAGTCACTTACATGTCTGCAGATCATTCCATCCAGCGAGTCACTCACATGTCTGCAGATCATTCCATCCAGCCAGTCACTCACATGTCTGCAGATCATTCCATCCAGCCAGTCACTTACATGTCTGCAGATCATTCCATCCAACGAGTCACTTACATGTCTGCAGATCATTCCATCCAGCCAGTCACTTACATGTCTGCAGATCATTCCATCCAGCGAGTCACTTACATGTCTGCAGATCATTCCATCCAGCAAGTCACTTACATGTCTGCAGATCATTCCATCCAGCGAGTCACTTACATGTCTGCAGATCATTCCATCCAGCGAGTCACTCACATGTCTGCAGATCATTCCATCCAGCGAGTCACTCACATGTCTGCAGATCATTCCATCCAGCCAGTCACTCACATGTCTGCAGATCATTCCATCCAGCGAGTCACTTACATGTCTGCAGATCATTCCATCCAGCGAGTCACTCACATGTCTGCAGATCATTCCATCCAGCGAGTCACTCACATGTCTGCAGATCATTCCATCCAGCGAGTCACTCACATGTCTGCAGATCATTCCATCCAGCGAGTCACTTACATGTCTGCAGATCATTCCATCCAGCGAGTCACTTACATGTCTGCAGATCATTCCATCCAGCCAGTCACTTACATGTCTGCAGATCATTCCATCCAGCGAGTCACTTACATGTCTGCAGATCATTCCATCCAGCCAGTCACTCACATGTCTGCAGATCATTCCATCCAGCCAGTCACTCACATGTGTGCAGATCATTCCATCCAGCGAGTCACTTACATGTCTGCAGATCATTCCATCCAGCAAGTCACTTACATGTCTGCAGATCATTCCATCCAGCGAGTCACTTACATGTCTGCAGATCATTCCATCCAGCGAGTCACTCACATGTCTGCAGATCATTCCATCCAGCGAGTCACTCACATGTCTGCAGATCATTCCATCCAGCCAGTCACTCACATGTCTGCAGATCATTCCATCCAGCGAGTCACTTACATGTCTGCAGATCATTCCATCCAGCGAGTCACTCACATGTCTGCAGATCATTCCATCCAGCGAGTCACTCACATGTCTGCAGATCATTCCATCCAGCGAGTCACTCACATGTCTGCAGATCATTCCATCCAGCGAGTCACTTACATGTCTGCAGATCATTCCATCCAGCGAGTCACTTACATGTCTGCAGATCATTCCATCCAGCCAGTCACTCACATGTCTGCAGATCATTCCATCCAGCCAGTCACTTACATGTCTGCAGATCATTCCATCCAGCGAGTCACTTACATGTCTGCAGATCATTCCATCCAGCCAGTCACTCACATGTCTGCAGATCATTCCATCCAGCGAGTCACTTACATGTCTGCAGATCATTCCATCCAGCGAGTCACTCACATGTCTGCAGATCATTCCATCCAGCGAGTCACTCACATGTCTGCAGATCATTCCATCCAGCGAGTCACTCACATGTCTGCAGATCATTCCATCCAGCGAGTCACTTACATGTCTGCAGATCATTCCATCCAGCGAGTCACTTACATGTCTGCAGATCATTCCATCCAGCCAGTCACTCACATGTCTGCAGATCATTCCATCCAGCGAGTCACTTACATGTCTGCAGATCATTCCATCCAGCCAGTCACTCACATGTCTGCAGATCATTCCATCCAGCGAGTCACTCACATGTCTGCAGATCATTCCATCCAGCGAGTCACTTACATGTCTGCAGATCATTCCATCCAGCGAGTCACTCACATGTCTGCAGATCATTCCATCCAGCCAGTCACTCACATGTCTGCAGATCATTCCATCCAGCGAGTCACTTACATGTCTGCAGATCATTCCATCCAGCGAGTCACTTACATGTCTGCAGATCATTCCATCCAGTGAGTCACTCACATGTCTGCAGATCATTCCATCCAGCGACTCACTCACATGTCTGCAGATCATTCCATCCAGTGAGTCACTTACATGTCTGCAGATCATTCCATCCAGCGAGTCACTTACATGTCTGCAGATCATTCCATCCAGCGAGTCACTTACATGTCTGCAGATCATTCCATCCAGCGAGTCACTTACATGTCTGCAGATCATTCCATCCAGCGAGTCACTTACATGTCTGCAGATCATTCCATCCAGTGAGTCACTCACATGTCTGCAGATCATTCCATCCAGCGAGTCACTTACATGTCTGCAGATCATTCCATCCAGCGAGTCACTTACATGTCTGCAGATCATTCCATCCAGCGAGTCACTTACATGTCTGCAGATCATTCCATCCAGTGAGTCACTCACATGTCTGCAGATCATTCCATCCAGCGAGTCACTTACATGTCTGCAGATCATTCCATCCAGTGAGTCACTCACATGTCTGCAGATCATTCCATCCAGCGAGTCACTCACATGTCTGCAGATCATTCCATCCAGCGAGTCACTTACATGTCTGCAGATCATTCCATCCAGCGAGTCACTTACATGTCTGCAGATCATTCCATCCAGTGAGTCACTCACATGTCTGCAGATCATTCCATCCAGCGAGTCACTTACATGTCTGCAGATCATTCCATCCAGTGAGTCACTCACATGTCTGCAGATCATTCCATCCAGCGAGTCACTCACATGTCTGCAGATCATTCCATCCAGCGAGTCACTTACATGTCTGCAGATCATTCCATCCAGCCAGTCACTCACATGTCTGCAGATCATTCCATCCAGCGAGTCACTCACATGTCTGCAGATCATTCCTTCCAACCAGTCACTCACATGTCTGCAGATCATTCCATCCAGCGAGTCACTCACATGTCTGCAGATCATTCCATCCAGCGAGTCACTCACATGTCTGCAGATCATTCCATCCATCAACTCACTCACATGTCTGCAGATCATTCCATACAGCGAGTCACTTACATGTCTGCAGATCATTCCATCCAGCAACTCACTCACCGATCTGCAGATCATTCCATCCAGTGAGTCACTTACATGTCTGCAGATCATTCCATCCAGCCAGTCACTCACATGTCTGCAGATCATTCCATCCAGTGAGTCACTCACAGATCTGCAGATCATTCCATCCAGCAACTCACTCACCGATCTGCAGATCATTCCATCCAGTGAGTCACTTACATGTCTGCAGATCATTCCATCCAGCCAGTCACTCACATGTCTGCAGATCATTCCATCCAGTGAGTCACTTACATGTCTGCAGATCATTCCATCCAGCGAGTCACTTACATGTCTGCAGATCATTCCATCCAGCGAGTCACTTACATGTCTCCAGATCATTCCATCCAGCGAGTCACTTACATGTCTGCAGATCAATCCATCCAGCGAGTCACTTACATGTCTGCAGATCATTCCATCCAGCGAGTCACTTACATGTCTGCAGATCATTCCATCCAGCGAGTCACTTACATGTCTGCAGATCATTCCATCCAGCGAGTCACTTACATGTCTGCAGATCATTCCATCCAGCAACTCACTCACATGTCTGCAGATCATTCCATCCAGCCAGTCACTTACATGTCTGCAGATCATTCCATCCAGCGAGTCACTTACATGTCTGCAGATCATTCCATCCAGCGAGTCACTTACATGTCTGCAGATCATTCCATCCAGCCAGTCACTTACATGTCTGCAGATCATTCCATCCAGCGAGTCACTCACATGTCTGCAGATCATTCCATCCAGCAAGTCACTTACATGTCTGCAGATCATTCCATCCAGCGAGTCACTTACATGTCTGCAGATCATTCCATCCAGCCAGTCACTTACATGTCTGCAGATCATTCCATCCAGCGAGTCACTTACATGTCTGCAGATCATTCCATCCAGCAAGTCACTTACATGTCTGCAGATCATTCCATCCAGCCAGTCACTTACATGTCTGCAGATCATTCCATCCAGCGAGTCACTTACATGTCTGCAGATCATTCCATCCAGCGAGTCACTTACATGTCTGCAGATCATTCCATCCAGCGAGTCACTTACATGTCTGCAGATCATTCCATCCAGCCAGTCACTTACATGTCTGCAGATCATTCCATCCAGCGAGTCACTCACATGTCTGCAGATCATTCCATCCAGCAAGTCACTTACATGTCTGCAGATCATTCCATCCAGCGAGTCACTTACATGTCTGCAGATCATTCCATCCAGCCAGTCACTTACATGTCTGCAGATCATTCCATCCAGCGAGTCACTTACATGTCTGCAGATCATTCCATCCAGCCAGTCACTTACATGTCTGCAGATCATTCCATCCAGCGAGTCACTCACATGTCTGCAGATCATTCCATCCAGCCAGTCACTCACATGTCTGCAGATCATTCCATCCAGCAAGTCACTCACATGTCTGCAGATCATTCCATCCAGCAAGTCACTCACATGTCTGCAGATCATTCCTTCCAACCAGTCACTTACATGTCTGCAGATCATTCCATCCAACCAGTCACTTACATGTCTGCAGATCATTCCTTCCAACCAGTCACTTACATGTCTGCAGATCATTCCATCCAACCAGTCACTTACATGTCTGCAGATCATTCCATCCAACAAGTCACTTACATGTCTGCAGATCATTCCATCCAGCGAGTCACTCACAGATCTGCAGATCATTCCATCCAACCAGTCACTCAGAGATCTGCAGGTCATTCCTTGTAGCGTGTCAATCACATGTCTGCAGATCATTCCACCAGTTGTGATACTGAAGATAAATATTGAATTTTATCATTTCAATCCCTACTTTCTATTTTCAGGCATCTAGTGTTCTACACAATATCCACGGCTTTAAGGAAAAGAACTTATTACTAGTCCATGGCACGGCAGACGGTGAGTACGGTGATAGAATCGGACAATCTGTCCTTAGTACTTTATAAAATGTTTGCAGGCTCCACCCCCATTCCCCATATACTCACGTTACAGGATCTAGTGACACCCCCATTCCCCATATACTCACGTTACAGGATCTAGTGACACCCCCATTCCTCACAGACTGATGTTACCAGGATCCAGCGACACCCCCATTCCTCACAGACTGATGTTACCAGGATCTAGCGACACCCCCATTCCCCATATACTCACGTTACAGGATCTAGTGACACCCCCATTCCCCATATACTCACGTTACAGGATCTAGTGACACCCCCATTCCTCACATACTCACGTTACAGGATCTAGTGACACCCCCATTCCCCATATACTCACGTTACAGGATCTAGTGACACCCCCATTCCCCATATACTCACGTTACAGGATCTAGTGACACCCCCATTCCTCACAGACTGATGTTACCAGGATCTAGCGACACCCCCATTCCTCACATACTGATGTTACCAGGATCTAGTGACACCCCCATTCCTTACATACTGATGTTACCAGGATCTAGTGACACCCCCATTCCTCACATACTGATGTTACCAGGATCCAGCGACACCCCCATTCCTCACAGACTGATGTTACCAGGATCTAGCGACACCCCCATTCCTCACATACTGACGTTACCAGGATCTAGCGACACCCCCATTCCCCATATACTCACGTTACAGGATCTAGCGACACCCCCATTCCTCACATACTGATGTTACCAGGATCTAGCAACACCCCCCATTCCTCACATACTGATGTTACCAGGATCTAGCGACACCCCCATTCCTCACATACTGATGTTACCAGGATCTAGCGACACCCCCATTCCTCACATACTGATGTTACCAGGATCTAGCAACACCCCCCATTCCTCACATACTGATGTTACCAGGATCTAGTGACACCCCCATTCCTCACATACTGATGTTACCAGGATCTAGTGACACCCCCATTCCTCACATACTGATGTTACCAGGATCTAGCGACACCCCCATTCCTCACATACTGATGTTACCAGGATCTAGCGACACCCCCCATTCCTCACATACTGATGTTACCAGGATCTAGCGACACCCCCCATTCCTCACATACTGATGTTACCAGGATCTAGTGACACCCCCATTCCTCACATACTGACGTTACCAGGATCCAGCGACACCCCCATTCCTCATATACTGATGTTACCAGGATCTAGTGACACCCCCATTCCTTACATACTGATGTTACCAGGATCTAGCGACACCCCCATTCCTCACATACTGACGTTACCAGGATCTAGCGACACCCCCATTCCTCACATACTGATGTTACCAGGATCTAGCGACACCCCCCATTCCTCACATACTGATGTTACCAGGATCTAGCGACACCCCCCATTCCTCACATACTGATGTTACCAGGATCTAGCGATACCCCCATTCCTCACATACTGATGTTACCAGGATCTAGCGACACCCCCATTCCTCACATACTGATGTTACCAGGATCTAGCGACACCCCCATTCCTCACATACTGATGTTACCAGGATCTAGCGACACCCCCCATTCCTCACATACTGATGTTACCAGGATCTAGCGACACCCCCCATTCCTCACATACTGATGTTACCAGGATCTAGCGATACCCCCATTCCTCACATACTGATGTTACCAGGATCTAGCGACACCCCCATTCCTCACATACTGATGTTACCAGGATCTAGCGACACCCCCATTCCTCACATACTGATGTTACCAGGATCTAGCGACACCCCCCATTCCTCACATACTGATGTTACCAGGATCTAGTGACACCCCCATTCCTCACATACTGATGTTACCAGGATCTAGTGACACCCCCATTCCTCACATACTGATGTTACCAGGATCCAGCGACACCCCCATTCCTCACAGACTGATGTTACCAGGATCTAGCGACACCCCCATTCCTCACATACTGACGTTACCAGGATCTAGCGACACCCCCATTCCCCATATACTCACGTTACAGGATCTAGCGACACCCCCATTCCTCACATACTGATGTTACCAGGATCTAGCAACACCCCCCATTCCTCACATACTGATGTTACCAGGATCTAGCGACACCCCCATTCCTCACATACTGATGTTACCAGGATCTAGCGACACCCCCATTCCTCACATACTGATGTTACCAGGATCTAGCAACACCCCCCATTCCTCACATACTGATGTTACCAGGATCTAGTGACACCCCCATTCCTCACATACTGATGTTACCAGGATCTAGTGACACCCCCATTCCTCACATACTGATGTTACCAGGATCTAGCGACACCCCCATTCCTCACATACTGATGTTACCAGGATCTAGCGACACCCCCCATTCCTCACATACTGATGTTACCAGGATCTAGCGACACCCCCCATTCCTCACATACTGATGTTACCAGGATCTAGTGACACCCCCATTCCTCACATACTGACGTTACCAGGATCCAGCGACACCCCCATTCCTCATATACTGATGTTACCAGGATCTAGTGACACCCCCATTCCTTACATACTGATGTTACCAGGATCTAGCGACACCCCCATTCCTCACATACTGACGTTACCAGGATCTAGCGACACCCCCATTCCTCACATACTGATGTTACCAGGATCTAGCGACACCCCCCATTCCTCACATACTGATGTTACCAGGATCTAGCGACACCCCCCATTCCTCACATACTGATGTTACCAGGATCTAGCGATACCCCCATTCCTCACATACTGATGTTACCAGGATCTAGCGACACCCCCATTCCTCACATACTGATGTTACCAGGATCTAGCGACACCCCCATTCCTCACATACTGATGTTACCAGGATCTAGCGACACCCCCCATTCCTCACATACTGATGTTACCAGGATCTAGCGACACCCCCCATTCCTCACATACTGATGTTACCAGGATCTAGCGATACCCCCATTCCTCACATACTGATGTTACCAGGATCTAGCGACACCCCCATTCCTCACATACTGATGTTACCAGGATCTAGCGACACCCCCATTCCTCACATACTGATGTTACCAGGATCTAGCGACACCCCCCATTCCTCACATACTGATGTTACCAGGATCTAGTGACACCCCCATTCCTCACATACTGATGTTACCAGGATCCAGCGACACCCCCCATTCCTCACATACTGATGTTACCAGGATCTAGCGACACCCCCCATTCCTCACATACTGATGTTACCAGGATCTAGCGACACCCCCATTCCTCACATACTGATGTTACCAGGATCTAGCGACACCCCCCATTCCTCACATACTGATGTTACCAGGATCTAGCGACACCCCCCATTCCTCACATACTGATGTTACCAGGATCTAGCGATACCCCCATTCCTCACATACTGATGTTACCAGGATCTAGCGACACCCCCATTCCTCACATACTGATGTTACCAGGATCTAGCGACACCCCCATTCCTCACATACTGATGTTACCAGGATCTAGCGACACCCCCCATTCCTCACATACTGATGTTACCAGGATCTAGTGACACCCCCATTCCTCACATACTGATGTTACCAGGATCCAGCGACACCCCCCATTCCTCACATACTGATGTTACCAGGATCTAGCGACACCCCCATTCCTCACATACTGATGTTACCAGGATCTAGCGACACCCCCATTTCTCACATGCTCATGTTACAGGACACCCAGAGAGTGGCCAGAAATGACTGCCCAGATGAAACCTACTAGATGGAATTATCTTTTACACATGGGGGGCACAATATCCAGACAGACAGATCTGACAAAGCTTTGATTTTCTGGATGGAGTTTTAATAAACTTGTTGTAAATTTATGTTGATAGCCGATGCATCTGTTATTCTGGGGACCACAGTGAAGTTTATTTTCCATATTTTGATAGACAGATTTAGGGTTTTCTCTTCCACAGTTTCAGGATAATTTTCTATGAGAACAGATGTGACAATTTCCTTTATTTTTATGAATTTATCGTCTGTTTCTCTGGTTACGTCTCTCCAGCAAAAGTCCATTTCCAGCATTCGGCAGAATTAATCAAACAGTTGATCAAGGCCGGGGTGAATCACACGATGCAGGTGAGTATCTCTCTGCTCAGATAGCGCTTAGTCACAGAGGGCCTGATTAACATCAGAACAGAACTTGCAGCTTAGTATAGAGCAAGAACGTGAGCGCTGTTCCTACCGTATACGAGTCCACGCGGATCTCAGTATGTGCTAAGATTGGAGTCTGGTTATAAGTACTCTCTGTGTAAACAGTACTGGCCGTATGTAGACAGATAGAACACACTGCAGGCTACGCACAAGCGTATGTACAATACGAGGTCTGATCAGAGCGCATACAAAAATATTTATAGAAATGAACAACTCTAAACAGTAACATCTGGTTGGTTTTTACATTAAATACATAAATTAGGATATTCTTAATGCAAACTGTATGTACAATGCATTTTTATAATCTGTCTTACCTGCATACACATGTTCTGTGCTATCTAGAGGCATGCATACGTGTACGTGTACAGAGACTATGTCGTGTCAGTCAGCACTGACACCTGCCCTGTATCTGGTCTGACACTGAGTGTACTGTAGTGTAGAGAGACCCAGGACTGAGTCATCCGTTTCTGCGTCGGCTCACCGTACTGTACGTTGCGTATGTCTGCCGGCCCCTGCCCGCTCCCGTCAAGTCGGAGGCAGCACTTAGACATAATTTCCAATTGTGTTCATTGGCTTAAGGTCTGTTGCTGAGCATGCACAGAGTTATTTCATGCAAATTACAGCACACAAATGAACTTACGTCTGAACATGAATCGGGCTCATAGTATCTGACGTAACCACACAGCCAGGTCCAGGTCATTAGTGTTATATGTTATTGTGTCAGCTAAGAGTTACACAACAGATATAATTACATCTTTATTACCATAGAAGATTCCTGCAGACGTGATGCTGATGGTTATCTATGAATATTTTATACTTTATTATCCTCTATACATTACATTATTCCATCTATTTGAATTACTTGGAAATTGTGTTGTTATTATTTTATTGGCTGTGTGGCATCATTAACACAGTTTAATCTATATTTATGATACCCTCCCTCGCTGCCTGTGCTAAGGCACCAGATAAAATATAATCATATAAAATTGAACCCGGCTCATCGTCCGGGAATCGTTTCTAAATTTAATTTCCTGATCTCGGTGGAGGAAACTTCCTCTGTGCACCATCTCTGATCCTGCACCGCATCTCCAGTTACACCTAGGTTGACGTTGGTTTACAGAAGGAGATAGCAGTGGTTGCTGAGGGGCAGAACTTGGACAGAGAGACAG
Organism: Mixophyes fleayi; assembly: GCF_038048845.1. Classification (NCBI taxonomy): domain Eukaryota; kingdom Metazoa; phylum Chordata; class Amphibia; order Anura; family Limnodynastidae; genus Mixophyes; species Mixophyes fleayi. The sequence continues at coordinate 154,210,087 of NC_134408.1, read as the reverse complement.
TTTTACCTGCGGAGTAGAATGTGCCTAGTTTTGCAGAGTGGAATCAAGATTTGTTTTTGCCAGCGAGATTATTGAATTGAGATGGGGGGGCAGAAAGGGATGTTTTAGGGGTACGAAATTTCTTACATTTTGCAAAAGCTCAGAGATAACTGTATTCGGGTTTTGTCCTAGACTAATAATGCCCCATTTTCAGCCTCCATGTTGTACACATGTAAAATAACAGTGCTCATTGTCCCCTCACTCTCATAATTATTCTAAGCCACAACTATGGCTAAATTAAGCCGTAGGAATAAAACAGAAAGGTGTCACGCCTAACAGATATTGTAGAACAGGTGGTAGAGGTCTTCACCTATAGCAGTCGCCTTTCCCGTAGAGCTTGTTGTACTTACAGTTACTCCGATGCCCCCAGGTGTTATGCTCTGCGTAGTACAAGCTTATGGATATAACCGTAGTGCGGGCAAGGGATTGAGACAGGCTGAGGTCATAGGGCACAAGCAGGCAGCGAGGTGAGGTCCAGGTAAAGGGTCAGGTCCAGCAGAACGACAGGATATCCAAGTCACAAACAGAAGTCAGGGTCACCAGCAGTAAATCACGGTACAAAAAACAAGCCAAGGGTCATACACAGAAGGTTCTATCCAGAAGTACAGGAACAAAGTACAGGAGCAGGTCAGCATGGAGGAAACTGAACACTATAACCGGCAAAGAGGCTAAGCCCTCCATGCCCTAAATACCTAGACTGCCCAATCAGATTTAAGGAGGTGCTGGGTTTTAATCGACCACCTGAGGCTGTAAATACAGAGTTAAATTAATCGGCACCTGCGCCCCGCTGCCTCTAATGCCGGGATCCTGGGCTGTCAGTGAGAGCATCTAGGCTGTTGCCACGGTGATGGCCAGGACCTAGAAACAGGAAGTGACATCCCAGGACAGTCAGGAAGCAAGCAGGAGAGACGAGCCGCGGATCGCTGCAGCTCGTAACAGTACCCCACCTCCTTGAGGAGGGGTTAAGGAACCCTGACTTCCTGGGTTGTTGGGAAATTGTTTGAAAAATTCTCTAATGAGCTCGCCGGGGTGTAAACAGCTCTGCAGGGCACAGGATCGTTCCTCCGGGCCACGACCCTTCCACTGTACCAGGAAATGGATTTTCCCCTGGACCTTTGTAGAATCAAGAATTTTTTCCACCACAAATCTCTGATGATCCTCCAAGTTAACAGACTTCAGGAGAGAACAATGGAAAGTGTTCGGAATCCTAAAAGAACAGGGAAGCTTCAACCTGAAGGCGACAGGATTGACCTGTTTAAAAATCAAAAAATGTCCAATGAATCTAGGGCCAAGTTTTTTACAGGGTTGTTTGAGCCTGATATTATGAGTGGATAGCCAGAACTTTTGACCCACTTTAAAAGAACTAATTCCTCGGTAATGGTCTGCAAACCTTTTAGACTGGAAAGAGGCCTGTAATAAAGCAAAGTGGACTTTCTTCCATATGATCCTGAGATGAGAAGCGGTGGAACGTATCTCTAAGAGGCCAGAATGGTTGAGAGAGGACAATGAGTTGGACCTTGGATAGAAACCAAAATTGCAGAAAAATGGAGAGGTGCGAGTGGAGGAATGACACAATTTATTATATGGTAACTGGAAGAAAAGATGACCAATTGTCTTCAAATTCGGAGGTATAAAAGCGTATAAATTGTTCTAAAGATTGATTAACTCTTTCAGTCTGTCCGTTGGACTGTGGATAATAGGCTGATGAGAAGCTGATGTTAATCCTAAGGAGGCTACAGAAGGACTTCCAGAATTGGGCAACAAATTGGAAGCTGCGGTCTGAGACAATATCAACAGGTAAGCCATGGAGACGGAAAACATGCTGTATAAAGAGTACAGCCAGACTCTGAGCACTGGGAAGCTTGGTCAATGGAATAAAATGAGACATCTTACTGAAACGGTCCACTATTACCAAAATGGTGTTGTTTCCTGAAGAACATGGCAGATCCACAATAAAATCCATTGAGAAATGCGTCCAGGGTTTTATAGGAGTAGACAATGGCAGGGCATAAGCGGGCCTGAGAGACAGTTTCTGGAAGGTTTGTTTTTTGTGCAATCTTCACAGGAAAGAACAACAGTTTTGGAGATACCCGGATGCCCGGCAGACTTGTTCTCGTGGGCCTCAGAAAGAACTGCTCTTCGTAGATGAACTGCAATAAATAGGCAACCTGCAGGTGTTTCTGAAGGATCTAATTTCTGGAATTGACGAGTTGTATTATCTAGGTCTTGGGTCACACCGGGGTGTATAATGGAAGAAGGAATAATGGGCTGCGGTTCTCCAGCAGGTAATTGGTGAGGAATAAAGCTTCTAGACAACGCATCGCCTTGGTATTCTTGGATCCAGATCTATAGGTTATGACAAACGTAAAACGAGTGAAAAATAATGCCCATCGAGCTTGTCTGAAGTTTAACCGTTTTGCAGTTTCAATGTACAAGAGATTTTTGTGATCAGTGAAGACTGAAATCGTATGAACAGCTGCCTCCAACCAGTGACGCCCCTCTTCAAAGGCCCACTTAATTGCTAGAAGTTCTGAATTGCTAATATCATAGTTAACCTCAGCAACAGAAAATTTCCGCAATAAGAAAGCACATGGATGCAATCTATGGTTGCAGGGATCCCTCTGGGATAGGACAGCACCAGCACCTACCTCAGAGGCTTCTGCCTCCAGTTTGAATGGTAAATCCGGATTGGGAGTGTTGAATGCGGTCTTCCATTCTTCACCTTCCCTGATGCGGATGAGGTTGTGAACACATCGTAGATCAATCTTGGTGTAGACAGTAGCATTTCTGAGTTGATCGAACAGTACTGAGATGAGTGGGAGTGGATAGGTGTTTTTAATGGTGATCTTGTTTAATCCTTGGAAATCAATGCAAGGGAAAAGACTACCATCCTTCTTAGACACGAAAAAACACCCAATTTTGAGAGCAATTCCAGCGGACAATCTCTCCTAAGCTCCAATCAATAACTGGGTTATGGAGATGGAGCCAGGGATGACCCAGAATTAGTGGAACAGAAGGGCAGTTAAGGAGAGAGAGAGACAGGTTTTTCGGAATGAAGAGTTCCCATCATTAGTTGTAATGGCAGAGTCTTGTAGGAAATCCTGCCATTGATTAAAGGCCTCCATCCAGACCAGAAACTGTGATTGTAGTGTTGATTTTCATGAGAGGAATCCCAAGAGATTTGGCAAAGCCGATAATTAAAAAATTCCCTGCGGCACTGCTATATAAAAAGGCTAAGATGGCGGTGGAGCGTGATCCAAATGTAATATGAGTGGGAACTAATAAGGCATTTTTGGAAGAAATAAACTGCAGACCTAGATGAACTGAAAGTGTCCCACAGTATAGACAAAGACCTAAGGTACGTTTCCTAGTTCTTTCCTCTGGAGAGAGGTGAAAGTCCCTAGCTGCATAGGTTCTGCTGCTTTTTTATAGTAGGAGGGACAGGGAAAGGACTGTGCCTGAGGTAGGTGCTTCCTTCTCAGCTTTTCTTTCTTTTATGCGTCTATCAACCTTTATAGCCAGTTGCATAAGTCCCTCCAGAAAGGTAGGTGAAGGGTATTGAACTATGGAGTCCTTAATTTGATCTGACAGGCCTAAACGGAACTGACTGCGTAATGCAGGGTCATTCCACTCACTGTCAGTGGACCACGCTGGAACTCGGCAGAATACATCTCAGCGGAGCCTCGGCCTTGTTTAAGTGATCTGAGTTGGGACTCAGCAGAAGCCACTCGATCCGGGTTGTCATACAGGAGACCTAAGGCATTGAAGAACTTATCCACTGATCTTAATGAGGGACTATCAGAAGGCAAGCTGAAATCCCAGGACTGAGGGTCACCCTGAAGGAGCGAAATTACTATTCCCACTCTCTGTTGCTCACAGCCGTAGGAGCGAGGCTGAAGGCAAAAATACAGTTTGCAGCTCTTCTTAAAGTTGCGGAACAAGCTTCTGTCTCCAGAAAATTGGTCCGGTAAATTCAACTTGGGCCCAACAGTAGGTGCTGAAGTGACCTGTGAGGTCCTGGAGGCTTCTTCTTGTGCAGATAAGCGGTGCAACAAACCTTGGACCATCTGGGATAAGGTTTGAATCTGACTAGCCAGCAACTGGCTGGAGAAGGATTTGTCCCGCTTTCATCCATGGAAGTGAGTTCTTCCAGATACTTCACTGGCTAGTTGTAATGTTTGGCTAACGGCTATTGTCATAAGCTTGTAGAACAGGTGGTAGAGGTCTTCACTTATAGCAGCCAACTTTCCCCTAGAGCTTGTTCCTCTTACAGGATGCCCCCAGGTCTTATGCTCTGCGTAGTACAAGCTTATGAATATAACCATAGCGCGGGCAAGGGGGTGACGGCAAGAGGTAACCAGAGACAGTCCAAGGTCATAGGGCACAAGCAGGCAGTGAGGTGAGGGTCAGGTCTGGCAGAAAGACAGGATATCCGAGTCACGAGACCTACAAACTGGAAGTGACATCCCAGCAGTTTCTATGACAGCCGGGATACAAGCAGGAGAGATGAGCCATGGATCGCAGCTCGTAACAAAAAGAATAATGAAAAGGGGTGGTAGTAAAGTAGTAGGAGGGTGGACTTTTTTTTCCTCAAAAGGTTTTTATTAAGTTTTTAGTAAAAGAATATGTAACAAACATAGCAGTTACCACAGAGTACAGTGCATAATGTAGATCCAATAAATCAGTCAGAACTGCCCATAAACCATCAAAAAAGTAACAAAAAACAATAACACAGGAAACATTCAAGTACACATAAGACAAAGACTTCAGGAGGGTGGACTTTTGATAGGATATCTATACTCTAGCAAAGTTCATCGGAAGATTTTTACATCTCTTCGTGTACAAAGACGCACTTATATGTAGTGAAGGTGTCACGAATCTAGCGGATAGTGTGGATTCACTTTCGCCAACCAGGATTATCGCTGGCAGTAACAGGCGCGTAGTCTAAGGAAGCTCCGTTTTTTGCCAGTTAACCCTGCAAGGAGGTCTGGGCTTCTCTGCAGGTAGGTTCACAGGTCGTGGCCCTCTGCGCTGCCTCCAGGTGTGACGAGCTGACATCAAACTGTAAGAGACTGGTCAACGTAGCTGGAACTGCTACACAAACAGACTGTAGAGTGCCAGAACAGCAAACAGAAGGAGTGACAGAACAAGCCGAGTCAGCAACAAACAGGAGCATAAACAATACCAATCGACAGCCAGGAGAGAGTTCAGGAACGGTCCGTGTCAGAATTCACAGAGTTCAGCCACAAGGAGAACTGGGACGCTGAAGTAAAGGTTTGGAGCCTAATACTCTGGCACAGGCCTGTGGACTGAGCAGGTTAATATAGCTAATCTGATAAATTGGGTGGGTCTCAGGTCAGACCACATGATCACAGGTTCAGATTTCTTAAAGGGCCATGCACCTTCTGTTAGACAAAGTATTATTATGGCACAAGGCTCTGTGCCGGGAGCTGAGGGAAGAGTAGAGGGAACGTACCAGACAGCGGGTTTGAAAAGTAACAGCTGGATTCCTATGTGTGGCAGAAGGCCGAACTGGAGAAAGGAGAATATGTGTGCTCCCAGGGTGTATCTAACCATCAGCTGTACCCACTGATACTATGATATTATGTTCCTCTGAGACAATTCATCCCACTCAGCTTTCTTTAATTAGCTGATTCAGTATAGTGCTCGCAGCTTCAGTGTATGCCATAGCTTCAGTGTATGTCACAGCCTTCATAACCTTGGTGTGTGCCGCAGCGTTTGTGTATTCCGCAGCCTCTCTGTGTGCCGCAGCCTCGGCGTTTGCCGTAGCCTTGGTGTGTGCCGCAGTCTCGGTGTGTGTCACATCCTCCGTGTTTGTCGCAGCCTCGTACATCCCAGCCTCTCACTTCCTATGTCACTTTGTTATCATTCATTCTGGTTCTCTCTCATTGCAGACAAATGGAGATATTTAGCTACAGATATATAACTGGGGATATTGGTTATTTAGTGGTGATTTTGTGTGGAGCTTGTGAGTCAGACATAGATCAGTATCATCGCCTGATCTATTGTGTTATATGGTCACAATCCAGCATCTCCTCAGCTCCAGATAAAGATGGCCGTAGATGTCACGTGATTGGATGTAATTATATTTCTCAGATAAGTTTGGATCCTTTGTGCTATTACCGGGATGCACATTTTCTGAAATTGATTATCTGTAATCTCTGGAGACGTTTTTATTACACATCATGGAAGGAATCGGAAGAGCTCATTCTCCAGCTGACATGAGCAATGATGCTGGACTCTCTATCAGTAATAGAGGGGGCTGCGCTGTGCGGGGCTCTCATCATCTTCATCCTCACGTCACTTTGTAGACAATACAATGTCCACCACAAACATTCATCATTGCACTTTTCTCTCTCCTTCTCCAGATCTATCCGGATGAAGGTCACAGCATCTCGTCTGAGAAGAGTCGCTTCCACCTCTACAGCAATCTGCTCCGCTTCTTCAGTGACTGTTCACAGGGAGAAGCTCCGATTGTTCTGCAGGAAGTTGAGGAAGATGAATGAAGATGACTTTCAGAGTTTGTTCAGAGTCACTATCGCCCTCAGAGATAGACTGTCCCACAACAGCTACATCAGCACACATGGAGTTATCCACAGACTCCCAGGTGTGTTACTGAGGAGTTAAACGTTCCACCTGCTGGGAGGTGTACCGGGCATTTTGCTATCCAGATGGACTTAGTTTTGGATACAATTAGTGTAGTGCATGTTTTCTTCTGTTCCAAGACATTGTACTAACGTTTGATTTTGAGGCACTGCGAGCAGTTTCCGTCCAACATTCCTTCCAGAACCTCCCCAGGTCGCGTAAACTTTTACTAAACCAGCGCCATTTCTTCTACACAGGATTTTACCTCTTCCCTTGGACAAACCCCTTTCGGTTGGTTGTTTTGCATCAATATTTCGTTTGGAACTTTTCCCGATTCCTGACTCTTGTTATTGTTCCCTGACCCAGAGGGAGACACTTTTTGGTAGAGGATTTTCGCGATGTATATTCGCATTTCTACATAAACTCAATAAACTCAAAGAATCTCCCTTGAATCTCTAAGGGACACTTATATTTTTCAAGCCCTATTGGAGGCATTTAAGCTGTTATTCATTCCAGTTGTGTTAGCGGATTCTCATTTTAAAACAAGAAGTGTTTTATTTGTTTAATTAGTTTAATATACAGAAATATCTGACTTGCTTTACTTTCCAATGTAAATTTCACTTGTATATATGAAAACATCAATATTAAATTATGGTTTGATAAAAATGTATCATTTCTTATGTGCTGGACTGATCCCGTCACTATATTAAGTTTACTTTTTGTTAATGAAATGTTTCTGCAATATATACTTGAATGTACCATGAGGATCTCGAGGACAATAAATGAACAATTTCTATCACTTGATTTTAAAAAAATATCCAGTATCCACATTGTGCTGATCTTCAAGGAATGATCCCAGGAAATCTGAAGTCTGAATTTAATGATGGTGTTTAGGATTTACTATATTTAACAGCCAATAAATCAGCATCAATTCCGTTGGTAATTCAATAAATTAATTCCAATAAAACGTGAATGTTGTCCAGGAGATTTTGGTAGAAATCCCCCCGACTATATCCCAGACAGCACTTTAATGTAATGTTTTATTACCCTGACCCCTCTAGTTAATACAACTAAACGTTTGCCCTCTAAATGTAAGTTCTACATTTACTGATCCATTGTAGCAGCAAAACTATTCATACAGAGATTTTTCAGCATGTGAGTAAAGACTGATCATGATCCGTCCTCTAACAGAGTAGAGCAGCTGTCGTATTAGGATCCTTGCAGGGTTTCACAACTTACTCCTCAATTCTTCCAACCCCACTTTAGTCTCCCACCACCTACCCCTGTTCACGTCTTCTCTCAAGCCCACCTTGTCCTCCTTTCACCACCTCTGGTCCCTTTCTTCTCTCACTCCTACCCGTCCTTCTCTTCTCCCAATCCTAACTCAACCTCTCTCCACCTCCTCCTGGTCCCAGCTAACTCTCCCTTCACCTTCTCCTGTTCTTTATTTCTCCCAACGCCACCTTAACTTCTCTCCCAACATCTCACTCCCAACTCACCCTCCCTTCACCTCCTCCTGTCCTCTGTGCAGGTGGGGTGGGAGGTAGTACTTAAAAAGACCAGTTGACTCCTAATTATTAGTATCTGCTTCCTCTCTGGATATGTGAATATACTAAAAAACAAACAAACGCAAATAGATCCTATCTTATAAATACCACCGTAGATTTAAAATATATAATAAAATTTATTTGTACAAGAATTAATACATATATAAAGCAAAAAATGAAAAAGAAAGAAATATCAAAACATACTCTACCAAACCATTAATCCGAAATAATTTTGGTCTTAAATTTTGTTGAAATCACCTATAGTGCACATATAGGGGAAAAAAGAAAAAAAAAAGGTCTTATAGACAAAAATTCATTGAATAATCCAGAATTTTTGATAATAAGACCTTTTGTATCTATATTATACAAGGTATAAACTGCTATAGTCAGCTCCAGGTTATTCTGCCCATTTGGGTTTAGAATTGTAGAAATCATGTGAATATACCCCCTGCCACTGAGCATAATCTAAACATAAGATCATGAGCCTAAGGCTGGGTACACACTGGGCTCCCTGATTGCAGGAAAAGCCTCCAATCAGCCGACATCCGACCGTTTGGTCAGATATTGTGTGAGTGCGTATAGTGACACGATGACCTAAAGTCGTCCCAAAGTGCCGATCATCGTTTCATTTGGTTGGTCGTTCTGTTTTATATTTTCCCACCAATCATCACGCAGTGTGTATGGACTCATGCTGACGATCTCCATAGAGGTTACAGAGTCGGCTCTTTTCAGCTGATAGCGGCGATGAATGTCCCAGTGACTAAATGTAGAGAGTTCTGTAAAAGGATTCATTAATTTGTTCGCTTTGAGACAGAATATTTCGTTTTAAAGTCAAAGAAGCTAACGAAATTCCTTAGGACATATGGATAGCTATAACAAGGCGGTTTTAATCAGTGTGACAATAATAGATGAATGAATATTGTGCTGTAATTCTCTGAAGACTAGAGGACCAGGTGAAGGACCAGATGAAGAGCACGGATCTGAAGGTAAATCGTGTCAGTGTGTACACATGAATCGTCAGACTGATCGGACCTTCAGTCGTAGGTACAATCGTTTGAGATAACACGTCCCTCAGAAAATTATTTAGTGTGTACCTAGACTAATTTATCCTTGTGATAGGTTATGGATTCGGATAGGACTGGTTAATGGGACAGGCAGCGGCATTAACTCAGCCAGTACGTGTGTGTACAACTGTATAACGAGGGCAAGAAGCCCTATATACTGTAAATGGTATAACATTTACAACCTTTAAGTGTTGGTGTGTGTGTAACAGCTCTTGAAAGACCTAAAGATGATCAAATAAAGATCAATATTCCTAAAGATCCTGTGCTCTGTTCCTGTGAGACCACTATATCTGCTGTATACCGGTAACCTACAGAGCTAGCACTCTCATCCATCATCCGACTGTCCTGTGAGACCCCTATACCTGCTGTATACCGGTAACCTACAGAGCTAGCACTCTCATCCATCATCCGACTGTCCTGTGAGACCCCTATACCTGCTGTATACCGGTCACCTACAGAGCTAACACTCTCATCCATCATCCGACTGTCCTGTGAGACCCCTATACCTGCTGTATACCGGTAACCTACAGAGCTAGCACTCTCATCCATCATCCGACTGTCCTGTGAGACCCCTATACCTGCTGTATACCGGTAACCTACAGAGCTAGCACTCTCATCCATCATCCGACTGTCCTGTGAGACCCCTATACCTGCTGTATACCGGTAACCTACAGAGCTAGCACTCTCATCCATCATCCGACTGTCCTGTGAGACCCCTATACCTGCTGTATACCGGTAACCTACAGAGCTAGCACTCTCATCCATCATCCGACTGTCCTGTGAGACCCCTATACCTGCTGTATACCGGTAACCTACAGAGCTAACACTCTCATCCATCATCCGACTGTCCTGTGAGACCCCTATACCTGCTGTATACCGGTAACCTACAGAGCTAACACTCTCATCCATCATCCGACTGTCCTGTGAGACCCCTATACCTGCTGTATTCCTGTGTCCTACAGATAAGGACTAACACTCTCATCCATCCCCCGGTTTTCCCAAGTGGAACCCAGCACCTTGAGTCAACACTCTACTTGTTTCCCAGCACTCCTGATCCATAGTAAGTCAGGAGGAACCAGCCACAGTTACCAGCAAAGTGGTGCTGCAGCGGCTGCACATAACACCCAGAAATAGGTGGTTTCAGGTGCTGGTGAAGGAGACTGGTGGCAGCAGCGACCTCTGTACTGGGGCACCATGCTGCGGCATTTACAGTCACTGAGTGACACCAGTAGGAGTGACCCACAATGGCAGGTTACATATGGTAAGTAAAGCCCCAAACATTCTGTAGTGCCCCAACAGGGTGGCAAAGTAACCCCATCCTATACCACGGTTCTTCTCACAATGCTAATATGCCTTTAAATATGAGTGCGGCAGTGTTTCCCCTGAGATGACTTCTGTTTCATTATGAGTTTTACAGGAACTGAGCATTAAGGAGTCAGACACCGGGTCCAGGAGCACCAGGCAGATTCCTCCCATCACTTCATATTATGCTAATCTCCTAATACACCCGGCCTGCGCTGACATCTGAAGCTCATATCTCTATTGTGCACACTGTCCTGAGGACAGGACGTATTGATCCGTATTCCAGTAAATTGTCAGACGAGCTCCTGAGGTCACAGTTCAGGAGCCCAGGATTACAGACATTTGTACATTTCATTATTCATCTGATCTGAGGGACAAACTTCTCCAAACAGAGACTGAGCAAATGTTTTGTTTATTATAATTTGTCTCATTCTAACGTCTGGTTGTAATTTGTGGAATGAAATATGTAAAATCTGCTGAGACATTGACTCTAATCGTCACTGTTCCTGCAGCAGCTCCTGTCTCTGAGCTCGGGGTGGATATTAATGTACCACAAATGCCTCCAGCTACATACACATTGCCCCCAACGTTTGTCTCTCTGGCTGCGGAATGAGGATGTGGCCTCATCATGATGGGGCCACACACCCCAGGGTGTGCCTAGCGCTGCTCTCCAAACACTATTCACAACACCTGACATATCTTCCATATTTCCCACCCACTGGACAACGCTGTCCCGATCAGGATGGTGGAACAAAGCCCTCAAATTGGGACTGTTGGGAGTTCTGCGCATGTACAGATTAAGTTATCCCTGTATTTGTGACTCACATTCCACATACTGTTACATTGCGCAGAGTCTAATGAGTCCCTATGAACAGTGGCATAAATATGGCGCAGGGGATGTGCATCTTATAAAGACTTTATATACCATGGTGTGACAGTATTACCACTAATATGGAAGCTGTGAGAGTCACATGACGTACGCTCTGTGGTTTCCCATAGTCCTCTCTGATACTGAAGGTTGACATATCCTCTGTGCGTTACATTTAATGATATTATTTATCTGGTACAATCTTCATACAATAAATAGATAAATGAATCGATACGTCGAACATTCAAATCTGCACAAATTTCTCAAATTCAGACAAAAGGGATCAATGTGAGATTCAGGTTTTCATAAGATCTGGTGCCCCCTGTAGAATTGGACTAATCACAGTAAAGCTTATAGAGATAGTAACAATCACCATGACAGGGGTGGCCGGATTCCCCTTATTCCTCCTGCGTCTGTGAGGGGGGCATTGTCTGTATAGTGACTCTGCCCCATCCTACACTCAGTAGGGTAACCATATACCTTATACCTTATAGGGTAATAGCTCTCCTCATATAGGAATATATATGGATATCAGCTAATCATGGATAAGCCACCTCTCCTGATTGACTGCCCGGCTGGTAATGCTAATTTGGCATCTGTGACTGGATCACTTACAAATAACTTATGGTATAAGTTTATTTAAAGGAAATAGCGCAGGGCGCTTCTTTATCTCATTGCAATGTACTGATTTTACTCATACTTGCCAACTCTCCCGGAATGTCCGGGAGACTCCCAAAATTCGGATAAGTCTCCCGGACTCCTGGGAGAGCAGGCATATATCCCGCAAACAGCATCTTGCGGCCAAAATGGCACAATTCACCGCGCCCCGCCCTCCAACCACTCCCGCCTGCCTGGGATCTCCCGAAAAGAAGATTATAAAGGTTGGCAAGTGTGATTTTACTATATCGTGTGACACTTTGCAGAGGAATGGCATTAATTTCTGAGGTATTCATTTCTGATGCAATAAGCATTTGTTGAGGCAGTGTTTTGTGTATTTTGGTAGAGGAAATATCTTGTTTGGAGTTTTGTAAGGTTGCTAGAGGAAATCTCCAATTAGACATATGTGAGGATGGAGTCTGTTTGCAGATAGCAGGAAATGCTAAATGAGTCTATTCAATGTGAGTGACCAACACTTGAATGCACGGCAGGGGGCCGTTACCTGTATCATGGTTAAAGTATAAATTGCATTTAAATCCATGTTTGGGTAAACACATTGCATCATGTTACTAAAAATAACTCAGACTTCAGGGGGCTGCTTACCCTGTGAGGCTGTGTCCAAAACTCTATAAAACAGCGCTGGTTTGTACTGAATGTACCATTATTGTCCCATCTGACCTGATCACTGGTACCTTCAACCAGTGCGACTGCAAATAAACATCACTTGTTTCAAAGACCTGCTTGAGAACTTCTTCATGCTGAAGATCCTGTGACCTACAGATTAGACCCAAAATCTAATCCGTTTCCGGCTGTCTGAGGTTTGGACCCAGCTTCCCAGCACCACCACTCTGCCGTTACCCAGCAGCCCTGGTCATTGTGATAGGCCAGGGGGGATCCATCCACAGCACCCTGATCTATAGTAAGAGGTCAGGGGCACCAGCCCAAGTGTACCAGCGAGGGGGTACTCTTGCAGTGACAGTTACCCCGGTAAGGAGTCCAGTGGTGACAGCATTTGTAAGCACCTCCTACTGCGGTTAGAGGGCGCATTTGGGATAACAAAAGGGAACGTGGCAAAGTAAGCCCAGCGGGTTCCCAGCAACAAGAGACAGGGTGGCATCAGGGGGTCCATCCTGTCACAGCCAGGAAGAGCTTTTGTGCGCTCTGTCTTATATATGGCTCCATATGGATTGTCGGACCAAGAACAGAAGATTTTAGGTAAATAGTAGGAAAACATTATTTAAGTACGATTTAGAGGGAACATTTTTTTTAATAAAAGCAGCAATGATAATTTAGTTATGCAAGCGGCTGTACATACTGTGGGTAATATTATTTATTTACTTTTAGAGCCACAAGAGCGGCCCCTATATATTAACCCTTATACCCTGGTACCCAGCGGCCAGTGGTACCAATCGGTGTCCAGTGTTATTCTGCATCAGACTGGGCCTCTCTAGGTTCGGGGGCGATTACGTTGTCGGCCCACCCCCCCATGAGGCACGATGCTGAGTACCCTGGAAGATAATGTAAGGTATAATCAGTATATAAACTGTAGGTGACTTAGGGGTGTTCAAACCCCCAACGCACCTCCACCGCTTTCACCTTCTGAATAGTAAATTGTGTGGTTTGGAGCTGAAAACTGCGGCCGATGTGGGATGATTTGCAAAACGCAAACAAATGTCCTTAGTAAATTACCCCATAGAGTGCACATTTCAATAGATTATATAGTGCAAGAATCCTAACAATGTGTGTATCACCTTGATTCACGTTCCGGTAGATGGAATTGTACCCTGGCTGTATTTCACAACCTGAGTCATTAAGGAGAAGATAGCTTAAAAAAGGAGTCACTTTGTACCTTGAGGGGGAGGTGAATTTAAAATGTGGAGACAGAGTTATAGTTGGGGTAGGACATGTCCTAGATCAACTTTATATTTCAGTGTAAAAATAAACTATCAAGTATCTGTGTGCTAGATGAAAAAACAGTCAGTATTTAACTTATGTGCAAAATAATAAACTAGTTTGCACCCCTTGCACTGTAACATGGTTTGTCCTGGAGAAGATTTACTCCTTTTTTTGCTTTACTTTCCTTAATGTCTCAGGCCCCATGTATGTATGAACGCTTTAACCCCTACAAGGCAGCTTGATTTATACATTTCCTCAGATTCTAATTTGTACACTCCAAATTTCTGATAATTCTTCCGACCATTATTGTTATTAACATCTATTTATATAGCGCCAACATACTCCGCAGCGCCTAACAATTCTGAACAGACACAGCAATAAATTAAGGCGAGACATTAACAGACAAAGCACTAAGAGGGTGCTGCTCATAAGCTTCTAATCTATAGGGATATAGGAGTTAGATAGAGGAGAATAAGTTCCATATATTACATACCGGGGCCTCAAGATAGTGATAGGAAAAGTGCTTAGTGGGATATATGATCCAGTCACACAGCAATGTTGGTCTGGGGGTCAGAGAGATGTTAGGTAGGGGGATAAATTATATTATTATATTGTGTATAATGCATCTCATTATATTATTATATTATGTAAAGGACACCTCATTATATTATTATATTGTGTATAGGACCCCTCATTATATTATTATATTGTGTATAGGACACCTCATTATATTATTATATTGTGTATAGGGCCCCTCATTATATTATTATATTGTGTATAGGACCCCTCATTATATTATTATATTGTGTATAATACACCTCATTATATTATTATATTGTGTATAATACACCTCATTATATTATTATATTGTGTATAGGACCCCTCATTATATTATTATATTGTGTATAATACACCTCATTATATTATTATATTGTGTATAGGACTCCTCATTATATTATTATATTGTGTATAAACAGGGTCATGTGACTACAGCAGTTACCACTATCACTGTCACATCTCTACTTCTACCCAACATTTTTGGGAACGATTGAGCTGTTTTCCCTCCTCTTGATGTCAGACTCACAGGGCTGCAGTTACAGCTTCTTCCCTGTTGCGGGGTCACATTTACCATCCGCTGTCGCCTGTGATTACATCGGCAGCAGAGAGCGGGTTGTTTAATGGCGCTGTCAGTGCAACTCTTAGGTCTGGTAACAGTAAATATAACTGTATCTCCCGAACAATAGAGTTTTATGTATTGTGTGTTTATTTATAACTATGTATTGTGTGTTTATCTATATGTGTGCAGTATTAGTGTTATCTATATGTGTGCAGTATTAGTGTTATCTATATGTGTGCAGTATTAGTGTTATCTATATGTGTGCAGTATTAGTGTTATCTATATGTGTGCAGTATTAGTGTTATCTATATGTGTGCAGTATTAGTGTTATCTATATGTGTGCAGTATTAGTGTTATCTATATGTGTGCAGTATTAGTGTTATCTATATGTGTGCAGTATTAGTGTTATCTATATGTGTGCAGTATTAGTGTTATCTATATGTGTGCAGTATTAGTGTTATCTATATGTGTGCAGTATTAGTGTTATCTATATGTGTGCAGTATTAGTGTTATCTATATGTGTGCAGTATTAGTGTTATCTATATGTGTGCAGTATTAGTGTTATCTATATGTGTGCAGTATTAGTGTTATCTATATGTGTGCAGTATTAGTGTTATCTATATGTGTGCAGTATTAGTGTTATCTATATGTGTGCAGTATTAGTGTTATCTATATGTGTGCAGTATTAGTGTTATCTGTCTATATTTCTTATACATCGTTTTCTTAGCATCTAATAGAACTGGCATCACCTCCGAGAACCGGATTTGCTTTCTCTACTTTTGCTTTTACTAAGAAAGGTCCATGATCCATTAATTAATCCACAACCAGTCATTTCTCCGCTGCAGTTTAGGGAATTACATGAAACATCTGATGGGTTTCTGTGGGTTACAGAATATTTGTGGACATTTTTAACTTTATTAATTAATTATTATTATTATTATTATTATTATTATTATTATTACTACTATTATTATTATCATCTGATGTTAATAGAATTTGGAAATGTTAAAACATTTTTTTTCACAATATTTCATAATATCACCCCCAAAATCTGACTTCCAACCCCACCCGCACCTGACTATCTGCATTATATACTTGGAAGTGGTGACTTTCAAGGAGTCGTTCTGTTTTTTACAATCAGTTAACAATAAAACCCCAAAGACTATTTTTGACGGGTAATTATTTATACAGTGACCCCGGTATGAAGATGACTGTGGGATTAATGATGTCTGTACATGTGAAATATGCTAGTTATATTTATTGTTTCACGCTCAGTAACAATGACATCTAATAGAGTATCAAGAAAACAAATGTATCCATTAAGTTTCTAGTGTCCAGTGTAACATAGTAACCAGCAATAATATTTACCATAAATCCATAGAAATACTACAGATAAAGGTTGTCCTATATAAGAGAAGAACATGAATTGCGCCTCTTATCTATAACGTATATTCCAATATGTACATTTACACACTTTACATATGTTGTATATAGTGTAGATATACACTTATGTGACAAATCCAGATTACACAATAATATATATATATATATGAGGAGCCCAACGAGAGGCCACATCCAACATCTGCCTTCACCTTTCCTTCCACACAAATCCTTTCTCTGTTACGCTAATAACTGCTGAAGCTTAAACTCTATTTCAGAGGCGCAGGTGGTGATTATACAGACTTGTTGGCGGGTGAAATGATTTCTGGAGGTGTGATTGTCAGACTTGGGGTTGAGACACAATTCCACATGTCATCTCCCATATGTTCCTTTCCCAAAATATATTTGAGCCAAAATAATTCTCTATTCCGCACTTACTTTAATCACTGACTCCTTGTCTGCTGCAGCCCATATGTTACAGATTTGTGAGGAAAACACGGCCTCGCTCAAACAGCTTCACTTAGTTCAATGTGTTTGTTCCCTTTAAAGTCAGATCAGTTATTTTCTTTTTGAAAGAAGTGTGAATGCGCAGTCGCCGTCAGTGTGATGGACATGTGTCCTGGAGGTGAGACTGGGCCCATCCCAGACTGGACACATCTCTCAAGAGAAGATTAAACATTTGTTATATAATGATTATAAAAACAATGAAAGGATGATAGAAATAATGCATGGTTAGATCTGATATTCATATTGTTTTTCAGCCAAGTTATGGGGCTGAGGTAACATATATTCCCATAGATCATGTATTATCAGGGTCAGCACATGAAATTAGTATGTTTGGTAGCATACATACCAAAAATTAAATTATTGATAGATATTTTGAGAAAACAGGGCATTCACACCCTTTATGGATCGTATATGAAAATGCATGATGATGTGATGGGCAGCTGGCCAGTGCTACTTACTAATATCACTATCTCACTAGGTGTCTGTATGAGTGGGTTACAAGCAAACAGAATCTCCATTCCATATCTCCCACTTGGCTTTGTCCCTTAACCTGCACCACCAGTTTCAATCTTTGTGTATGGGGCTGCCTGTGGTATGTATATGAGAAACAAAGCCATACACTACTTCACTAAAATAGCAATTCTGAAATCCAAGTCCATGTGATGAATGCCTGCATTGTGATTAACTGTTTTCTGTTTCCAAAACAATTTACAGATAGTTGTAATTGGCCTCATATTAACCACTAAACACATTACAACAATTCGCTCATCCCAGCTGTGGTTACATTAAATACCCTGTGAAAACATATTTCACCAGAAGTCATCTCCTAGTTATCCACCAATGTTAAAATTCTGACTCTAAATTATGCCTCACATTGTCCTCTCACATTTCGGGTTATTTCGGGTAAATCCATGACCACTAAGCTCAGGTATCCTTACAGGGACACATTGCTATTCTTGGTAGGGGCGCAGCACTCAAAACCTAAAACTTTGCTTCAGGTGGTTGATCGATTGTTGGATTCAGCCACTTCTTGGCTCTCAAGATAAACTGGACCAAATATAACATTGTTCCGGAGGGAGCTCCCATAGTGTAGCTGCATCAGCACCATCTGCAGTGGACAAAATACCTCAGCATCTGGTGATTAGTAATATTTCCCTCCCTGGAATTTAGTTCTGTAAAAAAACAAACTATACACATGAAAAAAGTTACAACTTACAATGTAGGATAAGTTCATTTAATTAATATAATTCTATACCAAAATTTCTGTATGTACCGCAGCCTGCCCTCGGTGTACGTACCAAGATACATTTATCACAAAGCTGCCAATATGTCTCCTCCCTGTGTACATTTAGCATCTGTTATCCTGAAACTATTGTTTGCCCTACACTTTATAGCCACAGGCTCTGTCCCGTCTGTGAACTCAAAACTGTTCTGGATTACACAGCCAACACTTTCAGACAATTAAGCAAAGTGTTAAGTGCCCTTAAAAAATGATTGTGCATGAATTAAGGATGAGCGGGCTCGGATTTCGCAAATCCGAGCCCACCCGAACAGTGCGGATCCGACGGGAACTTCCAGGCGCCAAACGGAGCCAAACCGAGGCTATGACATCCAAGTCTCGCGTCGGATCTCGCGAGACTCGGATGTCATAAATACTCACCTTGCGGGCGCCATCTTCATTCTGGCTGTGATCACTCGTGAGGGAGGTTGTAGTTAGGGAGCTCCTGATCAGTTTAGTGGTTCTTTGTGCTTTGTCCAGTGCTCTGTCCTGCTGAGTCCAGTGGTGCTGCCTGTGTCCTGTGCTCTGTCCTGCTGAGTCCAGTGGTGCTGCCTGTGTCCTGTGCTCTGTCCTGCTGAGTCCAGTGGTGCTGCTTGTGTCCTGTGCTCTGTCCTGCTGAGTCCAGTGGTGCTGCCTGTGTCCTGTGCTCTGTTCTGCTAAGGGCATTGTTATTTCAAAATTTTTCAAAAGTTATAAAAAATTGTAAAAAAAATTCTAAAAAACCTATACAAAAATAATTTTAAAAAAATTATACAAAAATAATTGAAAAAATATATAAAAAAATTAGTTAAAAAATACTAGGTACTGATATTTGAAAGTCAAACTACATTCACTGTTGCTGCTGTACCCAAAAATACTAGGTACTGCTATTTCAAAGTCAAACTACGTTCTCTGTTGCTGCTGTACCCAAAAATACTAGGTACTGCTATATAACTCCAGTCCAGTGGTACTCTCCTGTGCCGCAGATAATTTGTAAAGGCTTTGCCGAGTGTGTGTGGTTTAGGGGTACGCTCTCTTGTGCTGCATATAATGGAGTACCAAAATTTGGAGGATAAAGTAGGGAAAGATCAAGAACCACTTCCTCCTAATGCTGAAGCTGCTGCCACTAGTCATGACATAGACGATGAAATGCCATCAACGTCGTCTACCAAGGCCGATGCCCAATCTCCTAGTAGAGGGCATGTAAAATCCAAAAACCCAAAGTTGACTAAAATTACCAAAAAAAGAAAATTAAAAACATCTGAGGTGAAATGAAAACTTGTCAATATGCCATTTACGACATGGAGTGGCAAGGAACGGCTTAGGCCCTGGTCCGTGTTCAGGACTAGTAGTTCAGCTTCACCCAAGGATCTAAGCCCTCCTCCTCCCCCCCTCTCAAAAAAATTTAAGAGAGTTATGCTGTCAGCAACAACAACAAAACAGCAAACAACTCTGCCTTTTAAACAGATGACATCACAAATCCCCAAGGCGAGTCCAAGGGTGTTGGTGGTTGTGAAGCCTGACCTTCCCATCTCTGTACGGGAAGAGGTGACTCCATCCACCATTTGCAGCACGCCCTCTGCATATGCTGGAAGGATCACCCACAGTCCAGTTACAGATTTGGATAATCAAGGTGTCAATGTTGTACACCGGGAGGAGGCTATTGATGTAGCTGGCGCTGTGGAGGAACTTGATGAGGAGGATGCTGATGTGGTTATTTTAAATGAGGCACCAGGGGGGGAAACAGTTGATGTCCATGGGATGAAAAAGCCCATCGTCATGCCTGGTCAGAAGACCAAAAAATGCACCTCTTCGGTCTGGAGTTATTTTTATCCAAATCCGGCCAACAAATGTATGGCCATATGTAGCTTATGTAAAGCTCAAATAAGCAGGGGTAAGGATCTTGGCCACCTAGGGACATCCTCCCTTATACGTCACCTGAATAATCTTCATAGTTCAGTGGTTAGTTCAGGAACTGGGGCTAGGACCGTCATCAGTCCAGGGACACCTAAATCCCTTGGTCCTGTTGGATACACACCACCAACACCCTCCTCGTCAACTTCCTCCACGATCTCCATCAGATTTAGTCCTGCAGGCCTTGTCACCAACCAGACTGAGTCCTCTTCAATCCGGGATTCATCCGAGGAATCCAGCAGCGGTACGCCTACTACTGCCACTGCTGCTGTTGCTGCTGGTAGTCGGTCATCTTACAGAGGGGAAGTCGTAAGAACGCTACAACTTTCACCAAACAATTGACCGTCCAACAGTCGTTTGCCATGAGCACCAAGTACGACAGTAGTCATCCTATGGCAAAGCGGATAACTGCGGCCTTAACAGCTATGTTGGTGTTAGACGTGCGTCCGGTGTCCGCCATCTGTGCAGTGGAATTCAAACCAGTTGGAGGATGTAGGAACAGCCATCTGTGCAGTGGAATTCAGACCAGTTGGAGGAGGTATTGTGGCCCCGGTACCAAATTGGGTACCGGGGCCACTCCACTACGCAGTCCAGATAGATGCGTATCAGATATTAAAATACGTTGACTGTTGCTGCCAAATTAAAAATTAATGAAAATGACCTGTCATCGTCGAAAACAAGAGGTAGTGACGCGCTCCAACTACACCCTCTATATGCTGCAGAGGATGTAGGAGCAGCCATCTGTGCAGTGGAATTCAGACCAGTTGGAGGAGGTATTGTGGCCCCGGTACCAAATTGGGTACCGGGGCCACTCCACTACGCAGTCCAGATAGCTGTGAGGTGTTCAGAATAGACTGGAAATTAGTGGAAATGATTCTTATTGAATGTTATTGAGGTTAATAATAGCGTAGGAGTGAAAAAAAAAATAAAAAATGGATTTTAGCACATTTTATGCTTTTTTAAAAATAAATCAGAACCCAAAACCCTAAATCAGAACCAAAACCTTTCGTCGGGTGTTTTGGCAAAACAAATCAGAACCCAAAACACAAAACGCTAAAAGTGGCAGTTGCACACCCCTAGCACATATACATAATTCCCTCACAGGAGTAAGGGTGGCGGGACCTTAAATTAGCCTTTTATAGGGCCTGACGGATACCCAATGTCAGAGGTTTACCACTCCCTGCTCTCTCTCCTGCAACCTTATTAACTAAGCATAGGCAATAGGCAGACTTATGTAGTGCAGGTAAGGTCATAACTCTGACACAGGAAATGCCGACACTTCCATTGTTCTGACAGGTGGACGATGTCAATAGTGTGATTAGCGACATTCACAATGGTGACATTAAAACAATGTCGCCGGGTCCGGCGGTTATATCCCAGATCAGACAACATTGCTCTTTTAATGTCACCATTGTGACTGCTGATATTGGCAACCTGCCAGCACAATGGAAGTGTCGGCATTCAGCCTGACGACATTCCCACTGTCGTAATTAGGTACCAACCCGAGTAGAAGTTGTGCAATTTATGTGTTTTTAAATCAGCCAATGAGAATCCAGCATTTTTTAAAAATCACTGCATTTGCTTCAAGTAGCCGGTGGTTTGGAGTCTTTGATTTGAACCCGCTGTACAACGCCGCACGTGACCAAAATCGCAGGAAATTTTGCGAAGAGTTCAAGTCTGCACGAAAAAGCGTCCTTTGAAAAATATCCCCCAAAGTGTTTATCGGTCACTGGGAAGACCTCACCCTGAGTACTGTGTACAGATAGGGCCCTATCTCCAACAAAATAAACAATTCAGCAAAGGGTGACTAAAATGGTGAATGACCCCAGATTGTGGCCCTATCAGGCAGATTGTAGGTGCTGTATGGAGGAATTACACTCAAACATCCAGCCTGGAGACTCCGTTTGACGGCAGCGGTGTCCAGGTGGATTCCTCATTCAACACTACAGCACTTATTTATATCTCACAATATTTACTTTATCATTTTGGCTTCACAACTTGTACTAGAGGGAATAAATTACAATTAATTAAAGCTAAATCTGGAGCAAAGCTTCAAACAATGAGGCTGATTGACTGTAGCAGAGGAATTATTGAGGCTTCAGTAATATATTGTACGTCCTTCTGTGAGACAGGAGCCGCGGGAATTATGGGATAATTAAGAGAAGTTGTTTGGTGTAAGAGAGCCGAGTGCTCTTCACGTGGGAGACGCACAGATCACTACAGATATTATCAGAGCTTAAATGCTGATTCTGTTTCATAAGAAATCATTCAAGAGATCCCAACGTTCATCTCCACGTTTTCTGAGGATATTCCCTGAAGAACCTGCAGGAACATGAGGCTGTAATTGCAGATTAAGACTGTGATATGTTTGAATCATTAGGAATTGGCCGTAGATAAACGGATACAACAATCAGATGCATCATAAAGTATCACAGGGTCATAATTCTCATTAAATTCCTCTTCCACTTTATTGACTCCTGACAGCGACACACAGTTGTCAGTTTTACGATAATGGTGATAACGACACAGAACAATATATCTATTATACCACTTTCATACTGCCGCCCCGGCAATATCCCAGGTTGTTAACCCGGTATATTGCTGGGGCACAGGGCAGTATAGATAAGAAGATTTCCGGGTCGGGCGGGTTCATACTGCACCTGCCCGACCCGGGTTTTAGAAAAAAAAAAGTGGAAAAAAATGTTTTAATTAAAAAAAAATACATAACAAATGTTTACTTAACTTATTTTCATCCAGCGGTGTCTCCGGTGCGTTGCCGGCTGTCAGGGGGACCTCTGGGTACTAAAATGACGTAAATTCTAGTCCATTAGAAATGACGTCATTTTAGTACCCAGATGTCCCCCTGACAGCCGGCAACGCACCGGAGACACCGCTGGCTGAAAATAAGTAAACATTTGTTATGTATTTTTTATTAATTAAAAATTTTTTTTTTGCTTCCCCATTTTTTTTTTTTACAGTATGAATGGTGAGACCCAGGAATTACACGGGGTGCACAATTCATACTGCAGGCGAGCGGGGTCCAACCCGGGAATTACCCCTCGCAAAATCCTGGGTCTAAGTCCCGGGATTTTAGACCCGGGATTTTGTGGTTGGACTATTCATACTGCACCAAGACCCGGGTTTTTCAGCGTGCCTCTGCAAAAACCCGGGTTTTTGGTGCAGTATGAATGGGGTATTAGACAGTCGGGAGAGGTCCCTGCAGGCAGAGTGGGACAGTGGAAGGAAATATAGGTCCACAATAGTGAGTCCAGTTGGGATATTCTTGTACTATACACTGGTCAGAGTCCAACAACCCCTGTTATAAAGAGGAGATTGGCTCCAATAGTAGAACTATACATAGAAAATCTGATTTTCATGGCCCTAGTTTAGATCTGCGTCTGTGGTGCTTTGTAAGACCAATGATTAGGACCCAAATTACCCTGTGGAGCAAACTGCCAAAAATTCAGACAATTGAAGGCAGATACAGATGGGTTTATACTAAGTGTACCCTGACAGGTACGTGTGGGGACCTCCATCACAGCAGTGTTCTGTTAGTAAAAGTAAATAGATTATAAGCTTGGGAGCCCAGCCCTCATATATATGTGTGTCTGTCTGTTAATAATCAGCATGGCTTTATTACTATGTTCATTCACAATATATAAAGTGCTGTAGTTATAGAAATAAATATTACTACTAATAATGATGTCATATAATACCCGTGCTGGGAAGTTCTGCGTTGAATACCGTGGCCCATTGTTGAAGCCACATGGTTGGGTGGCAAGAAATATTAAGACTCATAATACTAATGTTTATGCTGGATATTGCCCTAAAGTCCAGGCAAGAGGATTGGGATGTGGAGGATGAAGATATGGAGAAAATGATGTGGGATATATGAAGAGGTAAATAGAGAAGTGGGACATGGAGGAGGAGGACATGGAGGAGGATATGGAGACGTGGGACATGGAGGAGGAGGACATGGAGGAGGATATGGAGACGTGGGACATGGAGGAAGAGGACATGGAGGAGGAAGATATGGAGGAGGAGGACATGGAGGAGGAGGATATGGAGGAGGAGGACATAGAGGAGGATATGGAGACGTGGGATATGGAGGAGGATATGGAGATGTGGGATATGGAGGAGGAGGACATGGAGGAGGATATGGAGACGTGGGACATGGAGGAGGAGGACATGGAGGAGGATATGGAGACGTGGGACATGGAGGAAGAGGATATGGAGATGTGAGATATGGAGGAGGAGGACATGGAGGAGAATATGGAGACGTGGGACATGGAGGAGGAGGACATGGAGGAGGATATGGAGACGTGGGACATGGAGGAGGAGGATATGGAGGAGGAGGACATGGAGGAGGATATGGAGACGTGGGACATGGAGGAAGAGGACATGGAGGAGGAAGATATGAAGGAGGAGGACATGGAGGAGGAGGATATGGAGGAGGAGGACATAGAGGAGGATATGGAGACGTGGGATATGGAGGAGGATATGGAGACGTGGGAGATGGAGGAGGAGGACATGGAGGAGGATATGTAGACGTGGGACATGGAGGAGGAGGACATGGAAGAGGATATGGAGATGTGGGATATAGAGGAGGATGATATGGAGGAGGGGGGCATGGCAGAGGATATGGAGACGTGGGATATGGAGGAGGATATGGAGAAGGGGGTCATGGAGGAGGATATGGAGACGTGGGATATGGAGGAGGAGGATATTTAGGAGGAAGATATGGAGAAGAGGGATATGGAAGAGGGAGATATGGAGAAGGATATGGACAAGAGGTATAGGAGGAGGGGGATGTGGAGAAGGGGCATATGAAGGAGGATATTTATGAGGGAGATATGGAGAAGGATATGGACAAGAGTGATATGAGGGAGTGTGATATACTAAAATATACTGAAATGAATGAAATAGATTTACAAGCTGATATTTGAGTGGATTTAGCGGAGCAGATTAGATGTGTAAACTAGAGCAGAGAAGGAATAATGCGATTTTTTGGTCTTTACATGATAGATGTAAAGAGACATCTATGAAGACAAACATATATAAGAATAACGCGCAGATTTTTATGGCTTAAACATCAGCCCTGAGAATTCCAGTTTTACTCCATTGTCATCCAAGTAAGATCCTTTAGTTCCTTTCAGCTCTTGTGATTCCCGTCAGTTTACTGGCATCTCGAAAAAGCTTTTTCCTTCATTCTCACCTATATTTCCCAGTATATTACACTGTAAATACAAATATATTCAAACATGCTGTAAAAGAAAGGCCAAATCTGTTCTAGTCTTGTACAGAGAATAACTGATAGTAAAGGTGCATAGATGGAAAGTATCTTACTTCCTAATATGTTATGAGAACATTATACATATGTACTGGGCATCAAAATGAAATTGAACAATGAACCCAAAGTTAAGAGTCCTACTCTCAAGACCTTACAATTTAAAGGAAATATAGTAAATGGAACGTGTATATAAAAGAAAGAGGAACTCTCTCAAGTACAAACACTGAAGTAAATGATAAAAGTGATGGGACATTGAAGCTGCCTTTATTGGTGAAGTTGGAAACATGTTATATATGGTGTATTAGGGAGAAACCAGATTCATAGAGTTTCCTAATGATGTCATGAAATTGTACCCAACATCCAATGCATGCGAACAAAGAGAACACAGATGTCCAATCATGGGCAGTATGTAACTTGCTATGCATACATAACACCCTATCCCCCCCATCATCAGGAGATATCTGTGCACCTCAGCAATCCCCATCATCAGGAGATATCTGTGCACCTCAGCATTCCCCATCTCAGGAGATATCTGTGCACCTCAGCAATCCCTCCATCATCAGGAGATATCTGTGCACCTCAGCAATCCCCATCATCAGGAGATATCTGTGCACCTCAGCAATCCCCATCATCAGGAGATATTTGTGCACCTCAGCATTCCCCATCGCAGGAGATATCTGTGCACCTCAGCAATCCCCATCATCAGAAGATATCTGTGCACCTCAGCAATCCCTCCATCATCAGGAGATATCTGTGCACCTCAGCAATCCCCATCATCAGGAGATATCTGTGCACCTCAGCATTCCCCATCTCAGGAGATATCTGTGCACCTCAGCAATCCCTCCATCATCAGGAGATATCTGTGCACCTCAGCAATCCCTCCATCATCAGGAGATATCTGTGCACCTCAGCAATCCCCATCATCAGGAGATATCTGTGCACCTCAGCAATCCCTCCATCATCAGGAGATATCTGTGCACCTCAGCAATCCCCATCATCAGGAGATATCTGTGCACCTCAGCAATCCCTCCATCATCAGGAGATATCTGTGCACCTCAGCAATCCCCATCATCAGAAGATATCTGTGCACCTCATCAATCTCCCATCATCAGGAGATATCTGTGTGTAACACCCCTTAGAGGCAGTGTGTTTAAGAACCTCCGAGTTCCCAATATCATAAAGGACAAATGAGTAAAGTGACGTTAGATTTATTATACTGGAATAATACGTCACTAATATACTTGTACAGAAAGAATGATTAGCAACAAGTATAATCTAAATACAGTGTTCACAGGCCTGATCAGGCCTTACTTCAAAATAACAAAACAATAATAATATTCCTATATATTAATGCCTCTATAATATAAACAGTTTGACTACAACTCTGCTTCACAGTATTCTGAGTACCTTTTTATAACCATCATCATCCTCATCTATTTATATAGCGCCACTAATTCCACAGCGCTGTACAGAGATCTCACTCACATCAGTCCCTGCTCCATTGGAGCTTACAATCTAATTCCCCTAACATACACACACAAAGAATGACAGAGACATAATTTAATAGCAGCCAATTAACCTACCAGTATGTTTTTGGAGTGTGGGAGGAAACTGGAGCACCCGGAGGAAACTCACGCGAATATGGGGAGAATATACAAACTCCTCACAGATAAGGACATGGTTGGGAACCAAACTCATGACCCCAGTGCTGTGAGGCAGAAGTGCTAACTATCACATAAACGGTCTAAGAATACATTAATTCAATTCTTGCCCTTTATATCTTAAAGAACATTTATTTCAAACAATATACTGCAAGAAAATTATATCACAGTCTATGAATCCCCTTTAATGAAGTCCATCCTCAGCAGAGCATACTAGTATAGATGTTTTCATAAGTATACCCGTTAGGACCGGACAGGAGGCCCTTCTATCACAATGGAGGAACACTATTATAATGGCAGTCTTGTAACTTCAGAACATCAATCAAAAAGAGCAGTTACTATCTCAGGTATAACATAATGACTATTATCACAGTACTTTAGTCTGATCTTGCAGGAGAAAATCAGGAATGATGCTATTTCTATGCTAGCAGCATGGTGGCTTAGTGGTTAGCACTTCTGCCTCACAGCACTGGGGTCATGAGTTCAATTCCCGACCATGGCCTTATCTGTGTGGAGATTGTATGTTCTCCCTGTGTTTGCGTGGGTTTCCTCCGGGTGCTCCGGTTTCCTCCCACACTCCAAAAACATACTGGTAGGTTAATTGGCTGCTATTGAATTGACCCTAGTCTCTCTCTCGGTCTATGGATGATAGGAAGTTTAGACTGTAAGCTGCAATGGGGCAGGGACTGATGTGAGTGAGTTCTCTGTACAACGCTGCGGACTTAGTGGCGCTAAATAAATAAATAGATGATGATGATGATGATAACATATCCAAGTTATTAACAGAATGAGTACTGGTAATTCAGTTCTATATGGGGTCCTATGCTGCAGGTATATACTGTGCAGTGAGTGTGATTACACAGACCTGTTTCCTGTTGTGTAGATAGTTGTCAGCTCCATTCTGACTCACTGGCAGAGCCAGATTAACCCTAGGTCTAACTGGGCTATAGCCCAGGGGTCTCGGGCATCCAGGGGGCCCTTCAAAGTCCTCAGCAGCATTATTGATCGGTCCGGGGGCGGGGGCGCCCCCAGCCCGATCAATGCTGCTGAGCACTGTCAGTGTAGCCATCCATCCCGGCGCTCGTGAGATCTCCTCAATAAGGAGCTTACAGCGCGCCAGGGACGGAGGACTGCACTGACAGGTAAGCGCTTGGGGGGGCCTCATGGGGGGCGGCGGGCGGCTCACATTGGGGGCCTCACGGGGGAGTGGAGGCGCCCTTAGCCCAGGGGCCTCCATTCCCATAAACCTGCTCACTGGTATCAGTCCTTGTCTTCAAGTCTTTACAAATACAGGGTTATGGATGTAAACACACCTCACCCTCTCAGCAGTAGTCTATTTCTCAGCAACAATTCTTATCTCACTTTTTCTCACAGCGTCATAGCAGAAATACCCCTCTCTGTTCACAAAACGTCTCCTCTGAGGCTCCTCCCACCAACAGTCTCTGTCACCAAACTCTGGAACTTTCCCTGGGTCCTAGTGCCTCTCCCGTATCATGCTGTGACAACGTCCTGTCCCACAGGGTCCTAGTGCCTCTCCCGTATCATGCTGTGACAACGTCCTGTCCCACAGGGTCCTAGTGCCTCTCCCGTATCATGCTGTGACAGTGTCCTGTGACAGTGTCCTGGGGAGACGTATGTGGGGTTAGACGTGTGTGATTTCTGCACTAAGTGGGATTTTCTCACAAAGTGGACGAAAATGCACAGTTAGACAACACAGTTGGACAAACATTGGACTACATTTGACTTGCTTTTACTCCCAGCAATAAGCAACATCTGCCACAGCCTATTTCTGCACTACTTGTCTATTTATATGGAATACTGCTAAGAGGTAATTCTTAAAATACCCTTGCTTTTTGCTTTTACCCCTTTTATCACAATGTTTCACAAATTGCTTTTCTTAGTCTCATTTCATGGCATGATCTTTAGGACTGTGTCATCTTTCACCCCTCCACCAACACACAAATTTGTTCATATTGCACCTGCATTACTCCACTCACCTCTATTTAACACCCATGAACTGTTGTCCTATTTATTATCTCTAACAAGTACAGCCTCCACCTGTCGCCAGAAAATAAAAGGCCACACATCTTACAATCCCCTTGCCTATCTTTCGCTCACTCTGCTTCTATTAGCTGGTGATATATCACCTAATCCAGGTCCCCCACACTCCTCACACACACATACATCAGAACACTACCGTTCTATAGCAAACCTCAAACACATCACCTGTCTCCCCTCTCTTCCCAAGTCCTTTAAATGTGCCCTTTGGAATGCACGCTCTGTTTGTAACAAACTTACCTCCGTTCATGATCTCTTCCTCTCAAAAAACCTCAACCTTCTGGCAATAACAGAAACATGGCTCATGCAATCAGACACTGCCTCACCTGCAGCACTTTCACATGGTGGCCTCCATCTCACCCACACCTCCAGACCTGAAGGCAGACAAGGAGGTGGGGTTGGACTACTTCTCTCCCCACAGTGCACATACACAGTTCTACCAAATGTCCCATCACTCACGTTCACATCTTTTGAAGTACATGCTATTCGCATTTTTAATCCATTCTCCCTACGTGTTGCGGTGATCTATCGTCCCCCTGGAGCACACCAACAATTTATTGAGGATTTCTCTGCATGGCTCCCTCACTTCTTATCTTCAGACATCCCCACCATCATCATGGGTGACTTCAACATCCCCATTGATAACCCACCTTCCAAAGCTGCTTCCAAACTACTCTCTCTAACATCCTCACTTGACCTCTCCCAGTGGATTGAATCATCTACTCATAAGGATGGCCACTGCCTTGATCTTGTTTTCTCTAGACTATGCTCAGTTTCTAATTTTATTAATACACCCTTCCCCCTCTCGGATCATCACCTTATCAGCTACACTCTCACCCCCACTGCTCTAACCTCTCTACTGTCTGACTCAACCAAGCCTCCTCATACTCGTAGAAATCTTAATTCTATTAATCTTCAACAATTTTCCACCTCTCTCCAACACCTTCTCTCCCCTATCTCTACATTCTCATCCCCTGAGATGGCAGTACCTCATTTTCACCTAACCTTAGCAACGGCCCTTGATCAAGTGGCTCCAGCGACACTTCATACTACACGTCGACTTCGATGTCAACCGTGGCACACCAAAGCAACACGAAATCTTCAAAAACTGTCCCGTAAAGCAGAACGAAACTGGCGTAAATCTCGAAGCTCTAATGACTTCTTCACATATACTTCTGTCTACCACTCCTATCGAAATGCTCTGGACACTGCAAAACAAACATACTTTCAATCTCTTATCTATGCTCAGGCTTCTAACCCCAAACGCCTTTTCAATACATTTAATCATCTTCTCAATCCTCCCACCCCGAACCCTCCATCTACTATCAGTGCTCAGGATCTTGCTTCCTACTTCAAGGACAAGATTGACAAGATCAGACTAGAAATGGTATCCTCTTCCTCAACAAGCCATCAGCTCATTTCCTTCCCACTACCCTCTGACACCCTTTCTTCATTTGACCCCACAAATGAAGAGGAAATTTCTACGCTCTTCTTATCTTCCTACTCTACCTCCTGTCCTCTTGATCCTATTCCCTCGCAAATTGGTAGATCCCTGTCTTCTGTGCTCATTTCACCTCTAACTCAAATCTGTAATCTCTCACTCTCTACTGGCATCTTTCCATCACTATACAAGCATGCAGTGATTACTCCTATTCTAAAAAAACAAAACTCCGACCCAAACTCTCTCTCAAATTACCGTCCCATCTCTCAGCTCCCTTGCCCCTCCAAGCTTCTAGAGAGACTTGCCTACACTCGCCTCACACGCTTTCTTTCCGCAAACAACCTGTTGGATCCTCTTCAGTCTGGCTTTCGTTCTCAACACTCCACAGAGACTGCGCTGACCAAGGTTGTTAATGATCTGATCACTGCTAAGACTGAACGCCATTACTCTCTCCTAATTCTCCTTGATCTCTCGGCTGCATTTGACACCGTTGACCACTCTCTTCTCATACAAACACTGCAATCCCTAGGTCTTCAAGACACAGTTCTATCCTGGTTCTCATCTTACCTCTCTAATCGCTCTTTCACTGTTAATTTCTCTGGAGCCACCTCTGCTCCGCTTCCCCTATCAGTTGGAGTACCACAAGGCTCGGTGCTAGGTCCTCTGCTGTTCTCTATCTATACCGCTTCTCTTGGAAATCTAATAAGTTCCTTTGGCTTTCAGTATCATCTCTATGCGGATGATACCCAAATCTATCTATCCTCTCCTGATATCTCGACATCTGTGTTGTCCCGTGTAACTGACTGTCTTTCTGCCATTTCATCTTGGATGGCCTCTCGTCAACTCAAACTTAATCTTTCTAAAACAGAGTTAATAATATTCCCACCCGCCAACAAGAGCATACCTGACATTTCTATCTCTGTTGATAACATGACCATAAATCCCACCCCACAAGCTCGCTGCCTAGGTGTAATCCTTGATTCACGCCTATCCTTTGTTCCCCACATTGACTCTATATCTAAATCATGTTACATACATCTAAAGAACATTTCCAGAATCCGCACATATCTCACACAAGACACTGCTAAAACCTTAATTCATGCACTAATCATCTCCCGCATTGACTATTGCAATTCCCTCCTTACTGGTCTTCCCAAAAACAGACTCAAACCCCTAAAATCTATTTTACATGCTTCGGCAAGACTGATTTTCCTTGCAAATAGCTATTCCTCTGTTGAATCACTCTGTATGTCTCTACACTGGCTGCCTGTCTTCTACCGAATCCAATATAAAATACTTTTACTAACCTACAAGGCCATCAACAAAGCTGCACCAACATACATCTCCTCTCTTGTCTCAAAATATCTCCCAACTCGGCAACTCCGTTCTGCAAAAGATCTGCGTCTCTCATCCACCCTCATTACATCCTCCCATTCCCGGTTACAGGACTTTTTTCGGGCTGCACCCACTCTATGGAACTCTCTCCCTCGCACAATAAGACTCTCCTCTGTTCTACAAACTTTCAAGCGTTCTCTGAAAACCTACCTATTCAGACAAGCTTATAATATTCCTCAACCACCATCTTAACCTCACTACCTTTAGCCTGTTACACAATTTCACACAAGACAACTACCCCCGGAATAACATTGTTGTGTGACAGGATCATTTAGCTTATGAGTCACCCTACCTTTGCAGTCTGGCTGGGCCAAGATGCAAAATGTATACTTAACCTCATGTGTCAATCTCCCATTGTCCCATAGATTGTAAGCTTGCGAGCAGGGCCTTCTCACCTCTTTGTCTGTTTTACCCAGTTTGTTTATTAGTTTATTACGTTTGTCCCCAATTGTAAAGCGCTACGGAATATGTTGGCGCTATATAAATAAATGATGATGATGATGATGATATCCTGTCCCACAGGGTCCTAGTGCCTCTCCCGTATCATGCTGTGACAGTGTCCTGTCCCACAGGGTCCTAGTGCCTCTCCCGAATCATGCTGTGACAACGTCCTGTCCCACAGGGTCCTAGTGCCTCTCCCGTATCATACTGTGACAACGTCCTGTCCCACAGGGTCCTAGTGCCTCTCCCGTATCATGCTGTGACAACGTCCTGTCCCACAGGGTCCTAGTGCCTCTTCCGTATCATGCTGTGACAGTGTCCTGTCCCACAGGGTCCTAGTGCCTCTCCCGTATCATGCTGTGACAGTGTTCTGTCCCACAGGGTCCTAGTGCCTCTCCCGTATCATGCTGTGACAACGTCCTGTCCCACAGGGTCCTAGTGCCTCTACTATATCATGCTGTGACAACGTCCTGTCCCACAGGGTCCTAGTGCCTCTCCCGTATCATGCTGTGACAAAGTCCTGTCCCACAGGGTCCTAGTGCCTCTCCCGTATCATGCTGTGACAACGTCCTGTCCCACAGTGTCCTAGTGCCTCTCCCGTATCATGCTGTGACAACGTCCTGTCCCACAGGGTCCTAGTGCCTCTCCTGTATCATACTGTGACAACGTCCTGTCCCACAGGGTCCTAGTGCCTCTACTATATCATGCTGTGACAACGTCCTGTCCCACAGGGTCCTAGTGCCTCTCCCGTATCATGCTGTGACAAAGTCCTGTCCCACAGGGTCCTAGTGCCTCTCCCGTATCATGCTGTGACAAGGTCCTGTCCCACAGGGTCCTAGTGCCTCTCCCGTATCATGCTGTGACAAAGTCCTGTCCCACAGTGTCCTAGTGCCGCTCCCGTATCATGCTGTGACAACGTCCTGTCCCACAGGGTCCTAGTGCCTCTCCCGTATCATGCTGTGACAAAGTCCTGTCCCACAGGGTCCTAGTGCCTCTCCTGAATCATGCTGTGACAACGTCCTGTCCCACAGGGTCCTAGTGCCTCTTCCGTATCATGCTGTGACAAAGTCCTGTCCCACAGTGTCCTAGTGCCTCTCCTGTATCATGCTGTGACAACGTCCTGTCCCACAGGGTCCTAGTGCCTCTCCCGTATCATGCTGTGACAAAGTCCTGTCCCACAGGGTCCTAGTGCCTCTCCTGTATCATGCTGTGACAAAGTCCTGTCCCACAGGGTCCTAGTGCCTCTCCCGTATCATGATGTGACAACGTCCTGTCCCACAGTGTCCTAGTGCCTCTCCTGTCTCATGCTGTGACAACGTCCTGTCCCACAGGGTCCTAGTGCCTCTCCCGAATCATGCTGTGACAACGTCCTGTCCCACAGGGTCCTAGTGCCTCTCCCGTATCATGCTGTGACAACGTCCTGTCCCACAGGGTCCTAGTGCCTCTCCCGTATCATGATGTGACAACGTCCTGTCCCACAGTGTCCTAGTGCCTCTCCTGTCTCATGCTGTGACAAAGTTCTGTCCCACAGGGTCCTAGTGCCTCTCCCGTATCATGCTGTGACAAAGTTCTGTCCCACAGGGTCCTAGTGCCTCTCCTGTCTCATGCTGTGACAACGTTCTGTCCCACAGTGTCCTAGTGCCGCTCCCGTATCATGCTGTGACAGTGTCCTGTCCCACAGTGTCCTAGTGCCTCTCCCGTATCATGCTGTGACAGTGTCCTGTCCCACATGGTCCTAGTGCCTCTCCCGTATCATGCTGTGACAGTGTCCTGTCCCACAGGGTCCTAGTGCCTCTCCCGTATCATGCTGTGACAACGTCCTGTCCCACAGGGTCCTAGTGCCTCTCCCGTATCATGCTGTGACAGTGTCCTGTCCCACAGGGTCCTAGTGCCTCTCCCGTATCATGCTGTGACAACGTCCTGTCCCACAGGGTCCTAGTGCCTCTCCCGAATCATGCTGTGACAACGTCCTGTCCCACAGTGTCCTAGTGCCTCTCCCGTATCATGCTGTGACAGTGTCCTGTCCCACAGGGTCCTAGTGCTTCTCCCGTATCATGCTGTGACAGTGTCCTGTCCCACAGGGTCCTAGTGCCTCTCCCGTATCATGCTGTGACAACGTCCTGTCCCACAGGGTCCTAGTGCCTCTCCCGTATCATGCTGTGACAGTGTCCTGTCCCACAGGGTCCTAGTGCCTCTCCCGTATCATGCTGTGACAACGTCCTGTCCCACAGGGTCCTAGTGCCTCTCCCGAATCATGCTGTGACAACGTCCTGTCCCACAGTGTCCTAGTGCCTCTCCCGTATCATGCTGTGACAACGTCCTGTCCCACAGGGTCCTAGTGCCTCTCCCGTATCATACTGTGACAACGTCCTGTCCCACAGTGTCCTAGTGCCTCTCCCGTATCATACTGTGACAAAGTCCTGTCCCACAGTGTCCTAGTGCCTCTCCCGTATCATGCTGTGACAACGTCCTGTCCCACAGGGTCCTAGTGCCTCTCCCGTATCATGCTGTGACAACGTCCTGTCCCACAGTGTCCTAGTGCCTCTCCCGTATCATGCTGTGACAACGTCCTGTCCCACAGGGTCCTAGTGCCTCTCCCGTATCATGCTGTGACAAAGTCCTGTCCCACAGGGTCCTAGTGCCTCTCCCGTATCATACTGTGACAACGTCCTGTCCCACAGTGTCCTAGTGCCTCTCCCGTATCATGCTGTGACAACGTCCTGTCCCACAGTGTCCTAGTGCCTCTCCCGTATCATACTGTGACAACGTCCTGTCCCACAGTGTCCTAGTGCCTCTCCCGTATCATGCTGTGACAACGTCCTGTCCCACAGGGTCCTAGTGCCTCTCCTGTATCATACTGTGACAACGTCCTGTCCCACAGGGTCCTAGTGCCTCTACTATATCATGCTGTGACAACGTCCTGTCCCACAGGGTCCTAGTGCCTCTCCCGTATCATGCTGTGACAAAGTCCTGTCCCACAGGGTCCTAGTGCCTCTCCCGTATCATGCTGTGACAACGTCCTGTCCCACAGGGTCCTAGTGCCTCTCCCGTATCATGCTGTGACAACGTCCTGTCCCACAGGGTCCTAGTGCCTCTCCTGTCTCATGCTGTGACAACGTCCTGTCCCACAGGGTCCTAGTGCCTCTCCCGTATCATGCTGTGACAAAGTTCTGTCCCACAGTGTCCTAGTGCCTCTCCCGTATCATGCTGTGACAACGTCCTGTCCCACAGGGTCCTAGTGCCTCTCCTGTCTCATGCTGTGACAACGTCCTGTCCCACAGGGTCCTAGTGCCTCTCCCGTATCATGCTGTGACAAAGTTCTGTCCCACAGTGTCCTAGTGCCTCTCCCGTATCATGCTGTGACAACGTCCTGTCCCACAGGGTCCTAGTGCCTCTCCCGTATCATGCTGTGACAACGTCCTGTCCCACAGGGTCCTAGTGCCTCTCCTGTCTCATGCTGTGACAACGTCCTGTCCCACAGGGTCCTAGTGCCTCTCCCGTATCATGCTGTGACAAAGTCCTGTCCCACAGTGTCCTAGTGCCGCTCCCGTATCATGCTGTGACAACGTCCTGTCCCACAGGGTCCTAGTGCCTCTCCTGAATCATGCTGTGACAACGTCCTGTCCCACAGGGTCCTAGTGCCTCTCACGAATCATGCTGTGACAACCAGGGCCGCCGAGAGGGGGGGGGAGCGGGTACTGATTACCCGGGCCCGGGCATGCCAGGGGGCCCGGCCCGGGGCCTCACTGTTCAGGTTTTTTTTTTTTGCTTTTTTTGTTTTTTAATCTTACTTTTTTTCCTTTTTTTTTTTTTTTTTGCGTGTGGGGGCGGTGGCGGTATAGGGGGGGGTGGTGTGCCGCGGTTCGGGGCTCCGCCCCTTCGTTGGTGGGGGGGGGGAGCAGCGTTGTAAAAAAGTAAAAAAATAAAATAAAAAGATACTTACAAAATAGCGGCGCCGGCGGCCCCTCCTCCTTCCTCTCTGCTTTGTTTACACTGACTGCCGGGCGTGACGTCATCAAGTCACCCCCGGCAGTCAGTGAGGAGCAGGGCAGACAGGACCAAGACAGAAGACAGAAGACAGAAGAAAGAAGACAGAAGACAGAAGACAAAAGAGAAGAGAAGAAAACAGCTAATACTAATGTAAGTAAAAAAAAAAAAAAAAAAGGCACAGTGTGAGGAACAACGGTGGGGGGAGAGAGAGGCACAATATTCAGAAAAAGAGGGGTACAGAGAGGCACAGTATTGAGAAAAAGAGGGGTACAGAGAGGCACAGTATTGAGAAAAAGAGGGGTACAGAGAGGCACAGTATTGAGAAAAAGAGGGGTACAGAGAGGCACAGCATTGAGAAAAAGAGGGGTACAGAGAGGCACAGCATTGATAAAAAGAGGGGTACAGAGAGGCACAGTATTGAGAAAAAGAGGGGTACAGAGAGGCACAGTATTGAGAAAAAGAGGGGTACAGAGAGGCACAGTATTGAGAAAAAGAGGGGTACAGAGAGGCACACCATGAGGAAAAAGGGGGAGAGAGAGGCACAGTATGAAGGAAAAAAGGGGGGCAGCAGAAAGGCACAGAGTGATGGAGAGGGGGAACAAGATGGCACAGTGATGAAGTGGGGAGGCAGGATGGCACAGTGATGAAGTGGGGGGGGTAGGAGGGCACAGTGATGGAGAACGGGGGCAGCATGGCACAGTGATGAAAGAGTTTAAGATGGGGTGGTTTGGGGGCTATTGAATGTGGGGGACAATGAGGTCTCTTTATTAAATGTGCCTATGAATTATTTAATGTCAGTGATGGTTGCGGTAAATAGGTATATTTCTGAAATGTAAATACTATTAATTTATTGCTGGGGCTGTTTGTAGGGAGGGAAATAGTATTCTCATTTAATAAATAAACCTATTATTTTAATATTGGGGCTGGAGGAAGGCCTAATTGTTAATCGTGGGTGCTATTGATTTAACGCTGGTGCTGGCTGTAATTTTCTAAAAGTACCCATTTTTTTTCCAACATTCCAGGTTCCTGCCAAGCCGCAGATAAGGAAACCTGCAGCCACAGTTGGTGAAAGTGAGAAGAACAGGTAGGAGAGAGCAGGAGCGTGTGAGAAATGTTGTGATTCTAGTGGGACAATCCCAATTTTTGGTGACACAGCAATGCAAGTTTTTTTTCTGTAAGAGGGTTTCCTGGGCACGCCAAGTGATTCATAGCCATGCCCCCAATTGTACGACCACACCCACATGTGTGTATGGTCGTACAATTGTGGTTGTGGGCGTACAAATTTTTAGTGGCGCAAAAAAATTTTGGGGTGTTTTTTTTTTTTTTAGCCGCACCAAAATATGTTGGTGCCGAAAATGTAGTGGCAGCACAAAATTTTTTTCATTCTCAGCTTTAAGGGGGGCCCCATGAAGTTGTTGTACCGGGGCCCTGAATTCCTCTTGGCAGCCCTGGTGACAACGTCCTGTCCCACAGTGTCCTAGTGCCTCTCCTGTCTCATGCTGTGACAAAGTTCTGTCCCACAGGGTCCTAGTGCCTCTCCCGTATCATGCTGTGACAAAGTTCTGTCCCACAGGGTCCTAGTACCTCTCCCGTATCATGCTGTGACAACGTCCTGTCCCACAGGGTCCAAGTGCCTCTCCCGTATCATGCTGTGACAACGTCCTGTCCCACAGTGTCCTAGTGCCTCTCCTGTCTCATGCTGTGACAACGTCCTGTCCCACAGGGTCCTAGTGCCTCTCCTGTCTCATGCTGTGACAACATCCTGTCCCACAGGGTCCTAGTGCCTCTCCTGTCTCATGCTGTGACAACATCCTGTCCCACAGGGTCCTAGTGCCTCTCCCGTATCATGCTGTGACAACGTCCTGTCCTACAGGGTCCTAGTGCCTCTCCTGTCTCATGCTGTGACAACGTCCTGTCCCACAGGGTCCTAGTGCCTCTCCTGTCTCATGCTGTGACAACATCCTGTCCCACAGGGTCCTAGTGCCTCTCCTGTCTCATGCTGTGACAACATCCTGTCCCACAGGGTCCTAGTGCCTCTCCCGTATCATGCTGTGACAGTGTCCTGTCCCACAGTGTCCTAGTGCCTCTCCCGTATCATGCTGTGACAACGTCCTGTCCCACAGGGTCCAAGTGCCTCTCCCGTATCATGCTGTGACAACGTCCTGTCCCACAGTGTCCTAGTGCCTCTCCCGTATCATGCTGTGACAACGTCCTGTCCCACAGTGTCCTAGTGCCTCTACTATATCATGCTGTGACAACGTCCTGTCCCACAGGGTCCTAGTGCCTCTCCCGTATCATGCTGTGACAAAGTTCTGTCCCACAGTGTCCTAGTGCCTCTCCTGTCTCATGCTGTGACAACGTCCTGTCCCACAGGGTCCTAGTGCCTCTCCTGTCTCATGCTGTGACAACGTCCTGTCCCACAGGGTCCTAGTGCCTCTCCTGTCTCATGCTGTGACAAAGTTCTGTCCCACAGTGTCCTAGTGCCTCTCCCGTATCATATTGTGACAAAGTTCTGTCCCACAGTGTCCTAGTGCCTCTCCTGTCTCATGCTGTGACAACGTCCTGTCCCACAGGGTCCTAGTGCCTCTCCCGTATCATGCTGTGACAACGTCCTGTCCCACAGGGTCCTAGTGCCGCTCCCGTATCATGCTGTGACAAAGTTCTGTCCCACAGTGTCCTAGTGCCTCTCCCGTATCATGCTGTGACAAAGTCCTGCCCCACAGGGTCCTAGTGCCTCTCCCGTATCATATTGTGACAAAGTTCTGTCCCACAGGGTCCTAGTGCCTCTCCTGTCTCATGCTGTGACAACGTCCTGTCCCACAGTGTCCTAGTGCCTCTCCCGTATCATGCTGTGACAACATCCTGTCCCACAGGGTCCTAGTGCCTCTCCAGTATCATGCTGTGACAACGTCCTGTCCCACAGGGTCCTAGTGCCTCTCCCGAATCATGCTGTGACAACGTCCTGTCCCACAGGGTCCTAGTGCCTCTCCCGTATCATACTGTGACAACGTCCTGTCCCACAGGGTCCTAGTGCCTCTCCCGTATCATGATGTGACAACGTCCTGTCCCACAGGGTCCTAGTGCCTCTCCCGTATCATGCTGTGACAGTGTCCTGTCCCACAGGGTCCTAGTGCCTCTCCCGTATCATGATGTGACAACGTCCTGTCCCACAGTGTCCTAGTGCCTCTCCTGTCTCATGCTGTGACAACGTCCTGTCCCACAGGGTCCTAGTGCCTCTCCCGTATCATGCTGTGACAACGTCCTGTCCCACAGGGTCCTAGTGCCTCTCCCGTATCATGCTGTGACAAAGTCCTGTCCCACAGTGTCCTAGTGCCTCTCCTGTCTCATGCTGTGACAAAGTTCTGTCCCACAGGGTCCTAGTGCCTCTCCCGTATCATGCTGTGACAAAGTTCTGTCCCACAGGGTCCTAGTACCTCTCCCGTATCATGCTGTGACAACGTCCTGTCCCACAGGGTCCAAGTGCCTCTCCCGTATCATGCTGTGACAACGTCCTGTCCCACAGTGTCCTAGTGCCTCTCCTGTCTCATGCTGTGACAACGTCCTGTCCCACAGGGTCCTAGTGCCTCTCCTGTCTCATGCTGTGACAACATCCTGTCCCACAGGGTCCTAGTGCCTCTCCTGTCTCATGCTGTGACAACATCCTGTCCCACAGGGTCCTAGTGCCTCTCCCGTATCATGCTGTGACAACGTCCTGTCCTACAGGGTCCTAGTGCCTCTCCTGTCTCATGCTGTGACAACGTCCTGTCCCACAGGGTCCTAGTGCCTCTCCTGTCTCATGCTGTGACAACATCCTGTCCCACAGGGTCCTAGTGCCTCTCCTGTCTCATGCTGTGACAACATCCTGTCCCACAGGGTCCTAGTGCCTCTCCCGTATCATGCTGTGACAGTGTCCTGTCCCACAGTGTCCTAGTGCCTCTCCCGTATCATGCTGTGACAACGTCCTGTCCCACAGGGTCCAAGTGCCTCTCCCGTATCATGCTGTGACAACGTCCTGTCCCACAGTGTCCTAGTGCCTCTCCCGTATCATGCTGTGACAACGTCCTGTCCCACAGTGTCCTAGTGCCTCTACTATATCATGCTGTGACAACGTCCTGTCCCACAGGGTCCTAGTGCCTCTCCCGTATCATGCTGTGACAAAGTTCTGTCCCACAGTGTCCTAGTGCCTCTCCTGTCTCATGCTGTGACAACGTCCTGTCCCACAGGGTCCTAGTGCCTCTCCTGTCTCATGCTGTGACAACGTCCTGTCCCACAGGGTCCTAGTGCCTCTCCTGTCTCATGCTGTGACAAAGTTCTGTCCCACAGTGTCCTAGTGCCTCTCCCGTATCATATTGTGACAAAGTTCTGTCCCACAGTGTCCTAGTGCCTCTCCTGTCTCATGCTGTGACAACGTCCTGTCCCACAGGGTCCTAGTGCCTCTCCCGTATCATGCTGTGACAACGTCCTGTCCCACAGGGTCCTAGTGCCGCTCCCGTATCATGCTGTGACAAAGTTCTGTCCCACAGTGTCCTAGTGCCTCTCCCGTATCATGCTGTGACAAAGTCCTGCCCCACAGGGTCCTAGTGCCTCTCCCGTATCATATTGTGACAAAGTTCTGTCCCACAGGGTCCTAGTGCCTCTCCTGTCTCATGCTGTGACAACGTCCTGTCCCGCAGGGTCCTAGTGCCTCTCCCGTATCATGCTGTGACAAAGTTCTGTCCCACAGTGTCCTAGTGCCTCTCCCGTATCATATTGTGACAAAGTTCTGTCCCACAGTGTCCTAGTGCCTCTCCTGTCTCATGCTGTGACAACGTCCTGTCCCACAGGGTCCTAGTGCCTCTCCCGTATCATGCTGTGACAACGTCCTGTCCCACAGGGTCCTAGTGCCGCTCCCGTATCATGCTGTGACAAAGTTCTGTCCCACAGTGTCCTAGTGCCTCTCCCGTATCATGCTGTGACAAAGTCCTGCCCCACAGGGTCCTAGTGCCTCTCCCGTATCATATTGTGACAAAGTTCTGTCCCACAGGGTCCTAGTGCCTCTCCTGTCTCATGCTGTGACAACGTCCTGTCCCACAGGGTCCTAGTGCCTCTCCCGTATCATGCTGTGACAAAGTTCTGTCCCACAGGGTCCTAGTGCCTCTCCTGTCTCATGCTGTGACAACGTCCTGTCCCACAGGGTCCTAGTGCCTCTCCCGTATCATGCTGTGACAACGTCCTGTCCCACAGGGTCCTAGTGCCTCTCCCGTATCATACTGTGACAAAGTTCTGTCCCACAGGGTCCAAGTGCCGCTCCCGTATCATGCTGTGACAACGTCCTGTCCCACAGGGTCCTAGTGCCTCTCCCGTATCATGCTGTGACAAAGTTCTGTCCCACAGTGTCCTAGTGCCGCTCCCGTATCATGCTGTGACAAAGTTCTGTCCCACAGGGTCCTAGTGCCTCTCCTGTATCATGCTGTGACAACGTCCTGTCCCACAGTGTCCTAGTGCCTCTCCCGTATCATGCTGTGACAAAGTTCTGTCCCACAGGGTCCTAGTGCCTCTCCTATATCATGCTGTGACAAAGTCCTGTCCCACATGGTCCTAGTGCCTCTCCTGTATAATGCTGTGACAAAGTCCTTTCCCACAGGGTCCTAGTGCCTCTCCTATATCATGCTGTGACAAAGTCCTGCCCCACAGGGTCCTAGTGCCCAATCCACATAAAGTGAGACAAAGATGAGTACGATGAAGAAAAGACAACTCTCCTCTCGATCGTTTTTTTATATTGTGCCTGAAATTAGATTTTTATTATTTAAGAAATGGAAAATATTGAATATTTGGAGTTTTCCTCCAATTTTTCATTATCTAATATGCCAGATGCTCAATGATGATTTCTTAAATAAAAAGTATTATACTGCGGCACCTTTAATCTGTCTCTAATCACTCGGTGGTTTATGATAATGTTTTCACTGGTTATATGTCAAATAAAGAGTCTTGAATATCAATACAAATCATCTTCCTAACATCACTCATTTTGCCTTCTGCCAGCAATGAATTTAGTTGAGAGACTGAGATATCGTAGAGAAGAAAATAA
This sequence comes from Mixophyes fleayi, assembly GCF_038048845.1. Taxonomy (NCBI): domain Eukaryota; kingdom Metazoa; phylum Chordata; class Amphibia; order Anura; family Limnodynastidae; genus Mixophyes; species Mixophyes fleayi. Next base: position 154,167,589 of record NC_134408.1, on the reverse strand, counting down.
CTTATGTAGACATTGAGCCTCATGTAGCTTTCTACAGTGTTAATAATTGCTATAAATGTCACAAGTAAGTCCTGCTCTATATAACAAGTAAGTCCTGCTCTATATAACAATGTAATAATAAAGTCCTGCTCTATATAACAATGTAGTAATAATGTCCTGCTCTATATAACAATTTAGTAATAACGCCCTGCTCTATATAACAATGTAGTAATAACGTCCTGCTCTATATAACAATGTAGTAATAACGTCCTGCTCTGTATAGCAATGTAGTAATAACGTCCTGCTCTGTATAGCAATGTAGTAATAACGTCCTGCTCTATATAACAATGTAGTAATAACGTCCTGCTCTGTATAGCAATCTAGTAATATCGTCCTGCTCTATATAACAATGTAGTAATAACGTCCTGCTCTATATAACAATGTGGTAATAACTACCTGCTCTATATAACAATGTAGTAATAAAGTCCTGCTCTATATAACAATGTGGTAATAACGTCCTGCTCTATATAACAATGTGGTAATAACTACCTGCTCTATATAACAATGTAGTAAAAACGTCCTGCTCTATATAACAATGTAGTAATAAAGTCCTGCTCTATATAACAATGTAGTAATAACGTCCTGCTCTATATAACAATGTAGTAATAACGTCCTGCTCTATATAACAATGTAGTAATAAAGTCCTGCTCTATATAACAATGTAGTAATAACGTCCTGCTCTATATAATAATGTAGTAATAACGTCCTGCTCTATATAACAATGTAGTAATAACAACCTGCTCTATATAACAATGTAGTAAGAACGTCCTGTTATAGGCTATATAAAGTTGTCAGGGCATGCTGGTACTTGTGCCAGAAGAGATTCTGTTGTATTTTTACATTATTCCACACGTTCCCACTGTCGGCTGAACATCAGCATTGGGCTGGTACCGTCTAGGCTACGGGGGCCGATATGCTCAGACCCACAGCCCTAGAGACCCTCACTATATTATGACCAGGTTGGTCTCTTGCAGAATGTAGGGTAGGGGGTATATTCTACATATTGAGATTTGTGTTTAGTTCCTCACCCAGTTTGTGTTGTCAGAACCTCGTCTTCTCCTTTATGCTCCTGAGAAGAAGCAGTTTGCAATTCAGCTTATGGCTCAGTTCATATCCTTCCATGTCTAAAAGTCGGGAATATGGTTTGAATTATAGGGCTTTGGTGTGCAGTTTGGCACTTGGTAAGATGCCTGGTTTACATGCCATACATCAATGCCCAGGAAAGCCTTCAGCTTAGCAATACAGCACATTATCTCCGCAGTCTTCATGTGATGTATTCATTGTTCTTCTGCCATATATTATATTATATATAATATTGCCCAGATCTCCTTTCCTGGGTCCCAGCTTCCAGTGTTTGATGCCGGAATGGTTTTGTCAGACATGACGTAGTACTGGTGTAACAGCATCATTAATGATTTTGAGAACCTTCCATTTGAATGAATGGATTGTCCTACTGACCTAGAGCAATGGGCAGGTCCAGTACATTATATGGACTGAGAAGAGTAAGAGCCGCGTTCCTTGTCATCTGGGTTTTACACAGATCCGTTCTCAGATAGAGGCCGCGGAGGACCAGGCGCTGTGTTATGTGATAGCTGAAGACAGTAACTCTCATAGGGGTCTATTTAGTAACGATTTTTCCTGTGTTAAACACCCGAAAACAACAGTTTTCGGGTGTTTACCGTGAAATTACTATGTACAATTGAAGCATCGCAGCAGATATCTCAGATATCTGCTGCTTTGCATTTCCTATCGGTTTTCTGAACACTCACCATAACAGTGTATGGGAAGTGCTCAGAACCGCTATGTATTAAAGGCTAACTAGAGAAACGTTTCTCTTTTTTTACATGTTAATGTACTCCATCTGAAGCTGGAGCCATCTGAAGCTGGAGCCATCTGAAGCTGGAGCCATCTGAAGCTGGTGCCATCTGAAGCTGGAGCCATCTGAAGCTGACGTACATTAACATATCTGATAACTTTCGCGCTGTCCAGCTCTGATCTGAAGAGCAGAGCTGGACAGCGCATGTGTGGAGGGATCATGTGACTCATCCTACAGTTTGCCATCCAGGATGTTACTGCGCATGCACCAACTATTCAGTCGGTGCATGCGCACTAGCAAAAAAGAAAAAAAAAAAAAGAGAAGATCACCGCAGCCTTTAAACTTGAGAAAAGACTGCGATGATCAGGTCACTTCTCAGGGACAGCAGGTTATCGGCACTGCTGTCCCTGAGAAGTTTTTTAATACATAGCTGTTACTTTTCAATCCTTATCAAGGAGATAAGGATTGAAAAGTAACAAGTGAAAAAAACGAAGGGTCATAAATAGACCCCATAGTATTCAGATAATATTCTATCCTCCAAGTGTGTCATATTTTCCTACAATTAATCTAGTTCTGCTGAATGGGACACAATGGGGACTGTCCTGACTGATCCTTGGATCAGAGCAGAGGAATGAATCATGTTGGACGTGGAACCAGCGCTCCAGATAGGAGATCCATGGTACCATTGGGACTAATTACTGTGTGTGACTGGAGCGACTCTGTAACACGGACTATTTACCTACTAAATCCATCATGTGCGCACACTTCTCCCCTTATGTATGTTACATGAAGTGTCTACACTTTTATCATTCTGTAACCTCATTCAGCAAATTCTCTGGGGGCCGGAGAACTGCTCTTAGTCTTTTCCTAAGTAATAAATTCTCCGTGACCATGTTGTCTCCAATAATAACATTTCTGTACTGAATGTGTGAGACAGCAGATGACAAAATATCCCATTAGACGCTTATAACCTCGACCTATAAACATTCTTTATGTCACAACATCCATAGCTGTCAGCCTGAAGCCACAAAACTTCCCCCAAGGTCAGGGAACGACAATGGCCCTATTGCCCACAAAGTGTATATTGGTTTCCCCAGAGTCCATGCGTTTTTGGAGCAGAATATTGCACCATCCGATGGATGGAGTGAGGGCAGTTATTATGGAGTAGATACATCTACATTCGTGGAGCAGTACAGAGACGTCTGCTCCAGTGGCGCACGCAGGGGGGTTTCCGGGTCTCCAGAAACCCCCCCTCCGCTAAAAAGTGCCCTACATGTCGGCACTGTAGTATACAGCAGCCGCGGCACTGTCTAAGAAGCATCCGCGGTGGTGCTGTATTGTATACAGCACCGCCGCGGATGCTTCTTTGACAGCGCCGCGGCTGCTGTATACTACAGTGCAGCCGAAATGGAGCTTGCGGCAGGTCTCTAGAATTTTTTTTTTTTTCGGGGGTTGGGGGAGGAAACCCCCCCTGACAAATCCACCGTGCGCCCCTGCGCTCGTTTTGTGGAGCGATATTATTGAAATGAGTAGAACAAAAATGGCAGATGTAATAACGGCACAGAGTGCTCAAGAAATCAGTGAAGTTGGCGCAATATCCCGTGCGCTTTGCACGCGTGGTCCAGTGTGTTTTTGCCCTTCCTAGGGTAAACTCTGAGAACTGAATGCATGAACATTATTTACAAATGCAATAATCGCTTAAGAATAAAACTTGTTTGTGCAGATATCAAGATTTTTAAAAACTATAAATATAAAATTTGCATTTATGGCAATTTCCATTTTACCAAACGCAGGGGCAGCAACGTCGGGATCCAGCTCTGGGTATCTCAAAGATACTTGTTTTTCTGCCGTATCTCTTGCTCCAGGTACAGGACTAGTCTAAGTCCTGATCAGCAGTGATGACGGATGTGTATACGGCTGTAACGTGTGTCCGCAATGTGGAGCAACAGTAACAATGTATTTTATGCTCAGTAACATTAACAGCATCCTAATAAATGTGTTTCATGGGGAATTTTTTTTCTTTTTTTACTATTTTACTATCATTAATGCCTGTATTATTAACAGGTGACATTCATTATATATATATATTAATTATTGTAAAAGATTGCCCTCACATCTCATTTGGGTGCTCCACAATAGCTCCCATTTTCATAGTAGTTTGTACATATTGAGGGAACTCACCATTTAAAATAAATAGATTATTCTTTATTTTCAATCCAGTTCCTTTACTTTGTAGTTGTCACGAAGGAGGCATCAGCACCTGCAAGTATTGGCACAACTACACAAGGAGGCGCGGAGTCTTACACGCCGCCGGTATTCACCAGGGACCCCCGCAAGGAGGTTTGGACTTTGCGGCGAACGACGTGCAGGTCGCGTCCCTCCCAGGTAGCTACTTGCAAGATGGCGGAGATATTCGTGGTCGTACAGGCAGGGTCTGGAACCAAGCGGGCAGATAAGGTACCGAATCAGGAGGCGAAGAGAAGTCAACAGGCCGAGGTCAAACCGGGGAGTACAATGCAGGACAAAAGGGAGATCCAAGAGCGAGGTCAGAGAGAGCCGGGTCAGTAACAGGAATCAGACAGGTAATATGAATAGATATATATATCAGGAACGCTGGAGGCTAGATAACTAGTTGCTCTGGCACCCTAGTGGTGTCAGAGCAGGGTATTTAAAGGAAGTGGCCATCCCTCATTGGTGGGCAGTGGTTCGGCGGTCAGACGCGCTGACCGCAGACAGGAAGTCCAACAGCGCGTCCCGTTGCTATGGCGACGGGCGCGCATGCATACCACGCCACCGGAAGAAGCGTCCCTGTTGCTTGGCAACGGGGCGCACAGCCGGAAGCAGGCGCACGTCCCTGCATAACGAGAAGGCGCATAACGAGCCCGGACACAATGTAGCCCAGGAAGGGAATCTGTAGCATCTCAAAAACACACTTCTCGAGCTTGCAGTAAAGCTTATTGGCTCGTAAGCGAGATAGGACCTCTCTTACATGACCACGATGGCTGGCCAAGTCTGAGGAGAAGATTAAGATGTCGTCTAGGTAAGCTACTACTGAGACGTAGAGGAGGTCTTGAAAAATCTCGTTAATAAAAGACTGGAAAACAGCAGGGGCGTTGCACAATCCGAAGGGCATCACTAGATCCTCAAAGTGACCTTCTTTAGTACAGAAAGCGGTCTTCCACTCGTCTCCTGAGCGTATACGAATGAGATTATACGCCCCCTGCAGGTCTAGTTAGTATAGATCTTTGATCCAGCGATCCTATCAAAAAGTTCAGAGATGAGCGGCAGCGGGTATCTGTTTTTGACGGTGATGGCATTCAGTCGCCGGTAATCAATACAAAGACGTAAGGAGCCATCCTTTTTTTAAACAAAGAAAAATCCTGCGCCCGCGGGGGAAGTAGAGTCCTGATAAATCCACGCTGTAGATTCTCAGATATATAAGTAGACATAGCAGAGTTCTCGGGAAGAGATAATGGGTAGATTCTGCCTTTAGGAAGCGGTTTATCAGGTAGTAATTCAATGGAGCAATCCCCGGGGCGGTGAGGAGGTAGGGTCTCGGCAGCGGCCTTGCAGAACACATCTTGGTAGGAGAGATATGAGGATGGTAGTTCAATCTGAGGAGATGTCAGGCGACAAGGGAGAGAGGACTGGCCAGGTCTCAGGCCAGACAGACAGGACTTGAAACATTGTGGGCCCCAAGAGGTAACTATCGCACGATTCCAATCAAATTGGGGTGAGTGAAGCTTGAGCCAAGGTAATCCTAGAATGACTGTATTAACAGAACGAGGAAGAACCAGGAACTCGATGACTTCAGAATGCAGCACCCCTACCGTCAGCCGAATAGGAGAGCAGATATGGGAAACCGAGCCGTTAGAGATTCGACTCCCATCCACCATAACGGCTGAGGCAATTTTAGTGTAGATAATTGGAGTTGCGATGCCAGAGTGGCGGAGATGAAATTCCCGGCAGAGCCGGAATCCACAAAGGCTAAGGTCTCGAAGGGGCCGACAGGAGTATCCAAGGAGATGGGCATGAGGCAATCAGTGCCAGAAGCAGAGTAGGGAGTAGTAACCCCAACTCCTAAGTCGGCCTCCCAGCCACCGACTAGGAGGGGGCGTTTCCTGGTCTTTTGGTGCAAGAAGATATAATGTGACCAGGATCCCCGCAATATAAAAAAAGGTTGTGCTTGAAGCGTCGCTGACGTTCCTCAGCCGGGACTGTCCGATTTGCATTGGTTCCTCCAAAGGTACCGGGTTCTGGAACAAGGGAGCAAGGCGAGTAGAGGTCCATCTGGTGGCGGAATGTTCCTGGGTACGGTACGCTCTCGGAAGCGTAGATCTATGCGATTGCATAGGGAGATCAGGGAATCCAGATCTGTAGGAAGTTCCCGTGAGGTTAACTCATCTGCCAGTCCTTGCCAAAATGTCGCCACCAAAGCTTCATTGTTCCAACTGAGCTCAGAGGACAAGGTGCGGAACTGAATTGCGTACTGACCGACTGTCAGAGATCCCTGGCGGAGGGTTAAGAGACTGAGGGCAGCAGAAGATATGCGACCGGGCTCATCAAACACTTTTCGGAAGGCCTCGATAAAGGTAGAGGCATTAGACAGCATTGGGTCATTCCGTTTCCACAGGGGAGAGGCCCAGGCTAGAGCTTGTCCAGACAATAAGGATATAATGAAGGCCACTTTTATGCGTTTCGAGGGAAAGGATGCTGGATTACACTCGAAGTGGATGAGACACTGATTTAGAAATCCTATGCATCTCTTGGGCTCTCCATCAAACTTATCCGGCGGGGAAAGTTTCAATGAAGCGGAGGACGCCACAGCAGGAGAGGATTAGGTTGCTGCAGCAGCCGAGGTTGTCACGGGAATGATCTGAGCTGATGTCACTGATGCCTAAAGGGACTCGAGGCGCGCAGCGACTCCTTGAATACATTGAAGCAACTGCGCCTGCTCGGACTCCTGTTTTTCAACTCTGTGAGCCAGGTGGAGTAAAAGATCTCGAGCAGAAGGTTCGTTAGGTGTTTAGGTTGACATGGCCAGAGCAAGCTGTCACAAAGGATGCATCAGCACCTGCAAGTATTGGCACAACTACACAAGGAGGCGCGGAGTCTAACACGCCGCCGGTATTCACCAGGGACCCCCACAAGGAGGTTTGGACTTCGCGGCGAACGACGTGCAGGTCGCGGCCCTCCCAGGTAGCTACTTGCAAGATGGCGGAGATATTCGTGGTCGTACAGGCAGAGTCAGGAACCAAGCGGGTAGATAAGGTACCGAATCAGGAGGCGAAGAAAAGTCAACAGGCCGAAGTCAAACCGGGGAGTACAATGCAGGACAAAAGGGAGATCCAAGAGCGAGGTCAGAGAGAGTCGGGTCGGTAACAGGAATCAGACAGGTAATATGAATAGATATATATATCAGGAACGCTGGAGGCTAGATAAATAGTTGCTCTGGCACCCTAGTGGTGTCAGAACAGGGTATTTAAATGAAGTGGCCATCCCTCATTGGGGGCAGTGGACAGGAAGTCCAACAGCGCGTCCCGTTGCTATGGCGACGGTCGCGCATGCGCACCACGCCGCCGGAAGAAGCGTCCCCGTTGCTTGGCAACGGGGCGCACAGCCGGAAGCAGATGCCCGTCCCTGCATAACGAGGAGGCGCAGGGACGGCGTCTGATAGTAGTCAACTTTTCGGTCTGACATCCAGACCTTGTTCAAGACAGATTTACATAGAACAGCAGACAAGACATTATAATTACCTGACTATATATAGTGCCAGAAGGTTGTCAGCTGTAGTAGGAAGTTGTCAGTCCTGGTGCATGCGCCCCCCACAGTGTAACTATCAATGTGTGATCCACCCCGGAGCGCACATGAAGGTCACATGGTCTCAGACTAATACTGAATACTGAACACTACCCTCCACCGCTACAGTATATATCATCTCCCATCACTGCACCAATGAACATATCACCATCTACAGACTCCATTTCTAGCTGCACCGACTTAGTTTTAAATTGTAGGAATTAGCAATGTAGCAGGAGGTCTTGTTTTGTTATTATATATATATATATATATATTTCTGTGTGTTCTTATATGAGTTTCTAATCCACAGAGGTATTGGACGTATCCTGCAGCCTCTTGTGTGGTAGAGCACAGACACGTATCTTGAGATCCAGGAATATAGACATTGAGGATCCTGCAGTCTACATGGACTGTAGTCCTGGATTATCAGGGAGAAACTGATAGATAGAAGTAATCAGATCAATGTCACTACATACAGGATACTCTGCAGGAGAGATTAGTAACACAGCGGACAGAACCCCTCCTGTGTCTATAGCATCTGTTGCTACAGTCCCTGTTTTTAATAACTCAAAATAGGATGAGTGATGTCCATGGTCAGTGCAGGGTCTGGGACAAATCTGGGACATATTTCTGTTTGCACAATACATTTATATGTACATTATAAGTATTATTACTACTATATATGACTAATAAAACACATTGAGGTAAATCATTCTGCAGTAGTCACATTGGATAGGAGACTATCTGACGACTTGGTTTCTCTGCGGAGATAAAGGGAAATATCAGAAAGTCCATCCACAACCACCAGACGACTTTACTTCCAGTGAAGTTTCTGGGCAGGTCACACATACATCGTATCTTGTTTCTATCATAAGACATTGCAATTTCTGACAATGACATTTGTTTCTTTATGACCCAAGAACACAATGCATCGTAGTTTACAGAAGATGGTGCAACAAGGAAAATAAAACATTCTCTCACTGTTGCTGACTGTATTGTTAGAACTGTCTGTATAGTTGCAGGTCTCCTGGATAGAAGCACGTTTGCTCCGGTTGTAGATGTATATCTGTCCTGCTCCCCATCCCCCAACCTCAGGGGCGCAGCCAGGGGGGGTTTCCTAGTCCCCAGAAACCTCTGTCCTACCTGGGACGCTGTATGATTACAGTGGCCCCTCTCCCGGGATCAGCCACTACTGCTTGTAGCTTGGGAGGATCGTCTCCCAGTCAGTCCCCTGCTGTGTGAGCTCAGCTCTCTGCCCTGCCCCTTCCTCCCACACAGCCAGCATGGGTGTAATGCAGGAGGCAGCAGCAGAAGGTAAGAATGTGTGTGTATGTGTGTGTGTGTGTGTGTGTGTGTGTGTGTGTGTGTATATGACAGCTTACATGTCTGTGTGTTTGATCCTGTGTGTGTGTGTATATGACAGCTTACATGTATGTGTGTTTGATCCTGTGTGTGTGTGTGTGTGTATATGACAGTTTACATGTCTGTGTGTTTGATCCTGTGTGTGTTTGTGTCTGTGCTTAACTGTGTATGTGGCAGTTTACATGTCTACGTGTTTGTGTATATGTGAGTCTGTGCTTGTCTGTGTATGGGACAATTTACATTTGTGTTTGACCCGATGTGTGTTTGTAGCCACGCCCCTACACATTCTGGTCACGCCCACTGGTATCGTGGCGTGGAAACCCCCCTCATCGAATCCTGCGTTTGCCCCTGAACCTCCCCTACGAATACCGCTTATGTGTGATATATTTTTGTAATATTAGATGAGTGTATTGTCAGGGTTGCAACACTAAAGAATGGTAAAGACTTAACATTCAGGGAATGATCAATCATTTCCATTTGGTTCTTCAATAGTCGTTGTCATATCTTCCTGAATAGCTGCTGGTAAGACTTGTACCACACTTATATTATATATATTAGTTGGCTTAGCCAGGAATACAAAGCTGCACCTAATACTTTTATTTAAATAACTTTGTGCTTCTTTGTCTGAGTGGACTCAACCCTCAACTACAGGGTGAGTGGGAATTGCCCTCCACAGATTTGGGCTGCATGTTCCACCCGCCCTTAGAACCCAAAGGGTTAAACCTTAGTATAGTTTAGGCATGGTGCCCCAGATAACAGATCTCCCACCTGTATTGGTGCAATTAGATGTGAAGATAGACTCAGACCTGTATTATATAACCAGGGGGTATATTTACTAAACTGCGGGTTTGAAAAAGTGGAGATGTTGCCTATAGCAACCAATCAGATTCTAGCTGTCATTTTGTAGAATGCACTTAATAAATGATAACTCTATTCTGATTGGTTGCTATAGGCAACATCTTCACTTTTTCAAACCCGCAGTTTTGTAAATATACCCCCAAGAGTGAGATAAAAGAAGCAGATTCACGACACAACTAGGTCACGTCTACAAAGGCTTCTTCATCACTCACCGGTTTAGATTTAATAAATGACTTGTTCCATCTACATTTCTCCGTCTGTCAGGGGATCCTCCGGCTCTCGGACGTGACCCACCAGCATCTGATGACATTCATAAGAAGGGAAGATTATTGCTTCTGGCATCCAGGGCTGAGAAGTGAGGATCCATAATGGATAAAACCTGTCTTATCCAAGTTAATTACATGGAACACACATTTAGCCAGGAATAGTAGAATCCTGGGAGAAATCCTTATTAATACTGTATGCAGAAGTCTTTGTACAGCGCAGAGCTCATCTGAGTCCACAGAGCGGTGGACGCACCAGGTGACCTCTGTCTGCGCTGTACACAGCAGCGTCTTATGGGGGGTTATTGTGTGTCACTAAGGGGACCTCATTTGGGAGGCTCAATCTGATATCTGAAACCCTGTCTGGGAAGAAGCTGCTATGTCTCATCCCACCGTCCCACACAAATAATTCATATATGATAAGATTATAGGGTGAGATGATCTGTAATAATGACCAAAATGTAGTAAGAAAATTAGGATATAAGAAAGAAGAAGTTCTCGGATTATTGTAACATTCTCACTTTACATCACAGTGTTTATTAGATGTTTGAATCCATTTTGAATTAGAAGAATTTTACTCCCATTTTATATTACACAAAAGTTTTTCCAAAACTGAAATATGTAACACTGTAAAATGGACAAGAGGGTTCACAAACCTACACATCAGTCATCCTCTTATTATATAATGTTATTGATAATATTTCCCTGGTAGATAATTAAATGCTTATCAAGTATCCTACTCTCTTTGTCAAACATTGTGACATCTGCTGTCCAATCTAACAATGAGACAGCACCCCTTTACACACTGACAGTCAGACAACACCCCCATACATCAGACAATCAGACAACACCCCTTTACACACTGACAGTCAGACAGCACCCCCCCACATCAGACAGTCAGACAGCACCCCTTTACACACTGACAGTCAGACAGCACCCCCATACATCAGACAGTCATACAGCACCCCCCCCCCCCCCACACATCGGACAGTCAGACAGCATCCCCATACATCGGACAGTCAGACAGCACCCCTTTACACACTGACAGTCAGACAACACCCCCAAACATCAGACAATCAGACAACACCCCTTTACACACTGACAATCAAACAACACCCCCAAACATTGTACAATCAGACAGCACCCCTTTACACACTGACAATCAGACAACACCCCTTTACACACTGACAATCAGACAACACCCCTTTACACACTGACAATCAGACAATACCCCTTTACACACTGACAGTCAGACAACACCCCCATACATCAGACAATCAGACAACACCCCTTTACACACTGACAATCAGACAACACCCATTTACACACTGACAATCAGACAACACCCCTTTACACACTGACAATCAGACAACACCCCTTTACACACTGACAATCAGACAATACACCTTTACACACTGACATTCAGACAACACCCCCATACATCAGACAATTAGACAACACTCCTTTACACACTGACAATTAGACAACACAACCATACATCAGACAATCAGACAACACCCCTTTACACACTGACAGTCAGACAACACCCCCATACATCAGACAACACCCCTTTACACACTGACAATCAGACAACACCCCTTTACACACTGACAATCAGACAACACCCCCATACATCAGACAATTAGACAACACTCCTTTACACACTGACAATTAGACAACACAACCATACATCAGACAATCAGACAACACCCCTTTACACACTGACAGTCAGACAACACCCCCATACATCAGACAACACCCCTTTACACACTGACAATCAGACAACACCCCTTTACACACTGACAATCAGACAACACCCCCATACATCAGACAATCAGACAACAACCCTTTACACACTGACAGTCAGACAACACCCCTTTAAAACTGTCATAGCGCTGTTCTTCCCCACGGCCCAGGGTCCTGGGGGGCAGTGGAGGAGATGCAGCTGGAGGTTCCATTCAGCCAATGGACAGGCTCGTCCAGACCATGTGATATGACCCCATAACAAGTATCTGTCAGTGTAACTGTGTCAGGTCTGAATACTCTCACGTTGTATCATCTCCGTTCTCTACATTGTCACTAACACATTTACATTCACATCATATTTTCTATGGATACTTTATATTTCTATTCTGAAATAACTTATAAATTGTGTCCTGTGCTGCATTGTTTTACTAATTAACATATTTCATTATTCTCTGGCATTGATTAGTGTGATGATTTGTATTATAGAACAACGTATGCGGAATGCTGGGTATGGAGGGAAATTATTCAAACATATTTATTTCTGTGATTACCTCATGGAATTAAAGTCGTTTGTTTGATAAGTTACAGCCCAGGCAGAAAAGTTTAATTATCACACTTCAGATGATCAAATCTATCACAATTTATTAACTACGGTATTGATTTAATGGTGTTGTCTAGAATGCACACATACATGCACACACACACAATTGGGATGTCCTCTGTACACGTTCACACACACACACATACACTTACACACACATACACGTAAACACACACACATATACACGTACACACACATACACGTACACACACACACATATACAGGTGCACACACACACACAATTGGAATGTCCTCTGCACACGTTCTCACACACACACATACACGTACACACACATACACGTAAACACACACACATATACAGGTGCACACACATGCACACACATACACGTAAGCACACACATACACGTACACACACACACATATATATGCACACATATAGAGGTACACACACACACACACAGTGGGGATGTCCTCTGCACACGTTCTCACACACACACATACACTTACACACACATACACGTAAACACACACACATATACAGGTGCACACACATACACGTACACACACACACATATATATGCACACATATAGAGGTACACACACACACACAGTGGGGGTGTCCTCTGCACACGTACACAATCACACACATATGACAGTACTCAGTGCACGGTGATGTTCAGGAGCTGGAGATAGTGCCCAGCTCAGGGAAACGCCAAGCGGGTGACCAGGGCATCATGGTTCTGCTGAACTCATGGAATCCCAAATATCTACTGTCCTGGTCCTCTACAGTTCTATTGTAAGTGTCTGATTAGGTCTGAGCTGAATATTATACAAAGAGGAACGGTCAGTTCTGACTCCAGACATTTCCACTTTGGGATTTCTAAACTTTTCATAAACTATCAGAATCTTCTGGGTCTATTACGTGTGGACTGTGGGAGCTCTGGTTCTGGTAAGCTGGAGATTTTCTGTGATAGAATCAACACTTTCATCTTGTCCTGAACTGTCAGTAACGTCTTCCAGCCAATCAGGGGCTAGAAAGAAAAGTATCCCCTGTATATTCTGGGGATACATCTATTCTGATGACATCACATTCATAACAAATATCGTTATCATATATGACTTGTACAACATAATAATTATAATAATAAGAGTAATGATAATAATAACTAATAGTAATAATAATTATATTGAAACAGAGCATCATATAACAATCTAGATCTCATCCACAGAGAACACTGTCTGCTCACAGATATCTATACGGTCTCTTTGGATATATGTTTAGTTTGTATTTTCCTTAAGGTATAGCAAATAAAATAACTATTTTCACAGAAGATGAAACAGAACAGATGACAACAACTGTGAAGAGGATGCGGATCTCCTCCGCTACAAGAACAATCTGTCTTACTGACACCAGACAATTAATAATAGATCAGAGGCAGAAATACTAAGGGCTAGATTTACTAACCTGCAGGTTTGAAAAAGTGGAGATGTTGCCTATAGCAACCAATCAGATTCTAGTTATCATTTATCTAGTACATTCTACACAATGACAGCTAGAATATGATTGGTTGCTATAGGCAACATCTCCACTTTTCAAACCTGCAGTTTAGTAAATATACCCCAAAGTCTTCTGCGGCTGCTATAACTTCACCTGGAAAGGACGCAAATTCCCCAGACAACGGCTGCCCAATGACTGAATGACACAGACACTAGTAGCGCACATGTATGTTACATATTATAGAGACCATGGGCTAGATTTACTAAGCTGCGGGTTTGAAAAAGTGGGGATGTTGCCTGTAGCAACCAATCAGATTCTAGCTGTCATTTTGAAGAAAGCACTAAATAAATGAAAGCTAGAATCTGATTGGTTGCTATAGGCAACATCCCCACTTTTTCAAACACGCAGCTTAGTAAATCTAGCCCCATGTCTCTTACATCATTCCAGGGATTCCATAGACTCAAGGAGAACTTACATCTGTCCACAGAGATTCAACCAAGCTTGAAGGTAAACTGAGTTTTATTCAAGATGGAACTTCTGTGCCATATTTTTACCAAACAGATTTAAATAAAAAATGAAGCTATTTTGTAACCTTTCAGAAAAAAACTTAAATAAATATTTGTAAATGTTCTGAAATGTTTCACAGTCATTTGAACACTTAGGGCTAGATTTACTAACCTGCGGGTTTGAAAAAGTGGAGATGTTGCCTATAGCAACCAATCAGATTCTAGCTGTCATTTTGTAGAAGGTACTTAATAAATGACAGCTAGAATCTGATTGGTGGCTATAGGCAACATCCCCACTTTTTCAAACCCGCAGGTTAGTAAATCAAGCCCCTAGATGTTATTGTTATTTGAAGTTAGTGAATGATACATTAATTCCATTGTTTGTAAGATCAGTTCATGGGAATAACATTGTTAACAGTTTCCAACCTAATGACCAGATAATTATATAAGAGCCTTTTATTCTCCAGCTATTTTGTGTATTGTATCCAGAATCTGCGATATGTTCCTGTAACCCCCAAACTAGACCTAATCTTGGGATCAGGACCATCCAGTTCTTTGGATCATTTAACCTTTCTGTTCTTGAGGCTGAAAGTGAGAACATCCATAAAACTACCGGCGCATCTGTTAAATGTCATTTGTTCTAGAAGTTACGTTCTTCTCCTTTTATTATTCTCATAAAGGCAAATGTTAAACATATGTGTGAGCGGAGAATCATTTGTCTCAGACATAAACAAGTGTTTATACTGGAACAAGGGGAAGCGCAGCCCGCCGTGGTGAATGTGGACGGACTTAGTGGTGGGGGATGGAGATTATAATTCACATATTATCACAATATTACAGAGGAGATACATAGATTTATACGATCATCGTATATAACGTGAGACATTGACAATGTTTGTATTTCACTATAATATATCTGACAGGATCAGGTAACACATACAGTAACTAATGAACACACAGAGCTGGGATGTAGCAATAAAGGAGGTTTATATAATAAGCTAAGACCCAATGGGGCCCAACATAGATACTGCTTTGGGACCCCTGCCCTCTTTCTATTCCAAAAAACACACATAGGAAGGGGCTGCTTAATGGATGGTAATCAGAGAGGAGAAACGGACCCCTGCAGGGGCGCACGGAGGATTTTGAGGGGGGGTTTCCTCCACCCCCGAAGAAAAAAACAAACCCTAGAGAGCTGCCGCGCATGCGCAGCAGCTCCGTTTCGGCTGCACTGTACTTAACAGCAGCCGCGGCGCTGTCGAAGAAGCATCCGCGACGGTGCTGTACACAATACAGCACCGCCGCAGACGCTTCTTAGACAGCGCCGCGGCTGCTGTATAGTACAGTGCCGATATGTAGGGCACTTTTTTAGCGATGGGGGGGGGGGTTCTGGAGACCCAGAAACCCCCCCTGTGTGCACCACTGCCCTGGGTGTTACAGTGAAGTTTCAGATAAATCTGACTCCTTTTTCCAGATACATCATGAAGTTAGAACTGGCCCCTTGTGACATCACTACCAATAGTGGCAATCTTATAATGTCACCACACTACACTGACTTCCCATATATCATCATCATCACCATTTAGTTATTTATATAGCGCCACTATATAAGCATGGGTTTCCTCCAGGTGCTCTGGTTTTCTCCCACACTACAAAAACATACTGGTAGGTTAATTAGCTGGTAACAAATTGACCCTAGTCTGTGTCTGTCTGTGTGTCAGTGTGTGTGTGTTAGGGAATTTAGACTGTAAGCTTCACTGCGGAATTAGTGGCGCTATATAAATAACATGATGATGATGATGATATACTTACAGGCTATAGTGAAAGCTGTACTAATTATGATTGTATATAATGTAAGTGGGATATGTATATATTTGACTGTTTTTACATTTTGCCGCTTTATAATCGTGTTCTGGCCTCCAGAGTGAGAACATTTTGCAGACTTCAGGCCCAGATTCTACTTGTTATGTGATACAAAGGTTATTACATGTCTAACAGACACTTTTATTCACAGGAATTGTCTAGAGATATAAAGAAACAGATAATCTAAAGTGTAACATTTCCACAACCATCTCACCCAGGCGAAGAGACGTCTAAGCCATGTCTCCACCACGAAAATAATATTGGCTGATTTGTGCAATGTAAAACTGCAACTTGCGTAGATCTTGTCCCAACCTGCTTGCGCCACTTTGTGGTGCGCTGGCAGAGGTGGGTGAGAGGCGCCCACATGTAAGATCAGTATACTAGGGACGTAGAGACACAAGTCAGCCAGGCTCTTAGACGTACTCGTTCACGTAGGGCTATCGTCACAGACCCAATGAAGCCCGGTGCAGGTTTCCGAGTTGGTCATTATGACAGATGCACAAATCAATTCAACTGGTTTGAAGTTGCACAACACTTAAGTTACATACAGCTCGAAATACAGCTGCAGAAACTTTGTACATTGACTTTGTGTCATATGCGGCAAAGGCGTAAATCTACATTTAACACTAAATCAGTCTCTACGGGCCTGAGTCATTAAGGAGAGTAAATCATAAAAAGGAAGTAACTTTGAACCTTGGAAAAACCATGTTGCATTGGAGTGGGAGGTAAATTTAAAATGTGATGTCAGATGTGGTGTTAATATCACCCTAACCATCCTGTCCCTCGTTTCTCACAATATGTGTATTATAGCATGTACTTTTTATAGCCCTTGCTTTTCTTCCCCAGCTGAACAGAGTACAACTGAAGTGTCTAATTACCTGTGGATTAGGGGACATTGTAGCTCATTGCAAATATGTATATTGTGTATTGTATATTGTCGATGTGGCAGTGAGGTTGTTATTCATTGTCCGTAAAGTGAAGTCAAGAGGTCATGGATATGGATCAGGTTGCAAGATACTGATGAGGGGAAGGCTAATTAGTATCCATTGTTCTCACAAGACTACTCCAGACGTTTTGTCTACAATCTGGCAGGGGAGGTTCTGTAGAAGTACAGCTCATCTCCACTCCCCTCTCGCAACCCTCTAGTCCAGGACTCACCAATGTTTAACAAGGAGAGGCCCAGGGGTTTGCCCAGGGAGGGGAAAGCACTGTGGAAATTTGACCTTAGATATAAGGAGCCACTCCAGGGGGGAGGAGATATTCATTCTGGCATTTGATTAATGAAAGGTGCAGTGTAGCTGCATTTGAGTTTTCGTTCTCTATCAATGGACTACAGCTACAGATAAGAGAAGAACTCCATGGTTTTAAGTCAGGACATCCAGGTGACTGTAGCTCCTTAGTAGTGTAAGGGACAGATGATGTGGTAAACCTGCCTGGCATTTATTTACTGTGTGTACTTAATAATCTAGTGATTGGTTTTGTTACAGTAAATATATTGTTTTACTCTCTAACTGCATTTACCTGAGTGACTAATAAGAGCCTTAGAAGGTGTTGGTTAGACTTCCCTGGCATAGGTAGGCACCCGTGGGTGGCCAGCAGCATGGGTAGCATTGGGACAGAAAACCCAGTATCTTCACAGTACATTTATAGTTGGGGTCGGGCATGTCCTAGATCAACTTTATATTTCAGTGTACAAATAAGCTATCAAGTAGTTGTGTGCTACATAAAAAAAATAGCCATTATTTATCTTATGTGCAAAATAATAAACTAATATGTCCCCCTTGTATTGTAACATGGTTTGTCTGGGAGAACATTTACTCCTTTTTTTGCCTTATTCTCCTTAATGACTCAGGCCCTACGTGTCCCTACTTTTTACGTATCATTAGCAGAACGCTGCATTGCAAGCAAAATAGTAACACTACAGTCCTTCCACATAATGGGCCTGATTCATTAAGGAAGTTAAGCAAGAAATTGAGTAAGTTTTCTTACTTAAGTTTTCTGGTCAAAACCATGGCCCTGATTCATCAAGGTACGCAAACGCATACGCATCTGTGTTGCATACTTTGAGTGATGCAAACCGTTATATTTGCATTGGAGTTTGAGATTGAGTTGACTTTGAGTGCCGTATCTGTTTTGTTTGCGCTGTGTATGTGGTGTTTTACGTAGCTCAAGTCCCGTTTCGCGCATGCGCAGAGTCGACTAGCAGATGCGTTTGCGTACCTTGATGAATCCGGCCCCATGTTACACTACAAGGGGTGCAAATGAGTTTTTTATTTTGCGCATAAGTTAAATACTGGCTGTTATGTCATGTAGCACACAAATAGTTGATAACTTATTTGTACACTGAAATTTGAAGTTGATCTAGGAAAAAAAACAGTATGTAACTTATGTACAAAATAAAAAACTCATTTGCACCCCTTGTATTGTAACATGGTTTTGTCCAGGTGAAAACTTAAGCAAAAAAAAAGAGAACTTTCCTTAATGAATCAGGCCCAATGCCCCAACTACATATTATACATTACTATATTGTACAATAATAAAACATCCGGGAACTGTACAAAGTGATCTTATATCTCGGGTGCATTAAGAATATATATGTATATACGTTATATGAAGAGCTGAACTGTGGCTGACCCTCAGACACACGGAGATAATGACGGAAGGTGTATTATGGACAATGCAGCGTTATGATTGCAGGATGAACATAACAGCAGCTCCTGATGGATGAAATGTTTTATTTCAGGTCATTTTCCTCTTCGGAGAGAAGACTGGACCTAGTAAACTGCACATCTTCCGTTTCTGTTATCTGTCCCGTGATGTTCTAGAGGAACGTTAGATGTAGCAATAAAAAATATATGATCTCATTCTAAACTGAGCAATTAAGCCATAAAAGGTGGCACATGGCTATTACTGCCGCTATAGGCGTCAGGAGAGAGATATATCATCAGGTCGGGGTAGCGAGAGAGAGTTGGAAGATCAGTCATTGTCAGCCCTCCGAGATGTGACGTCCATACTGTATCCATTAGGGATGTGCACCGGCGACTTTTGGTGTCTCGTGTTTTGTGTTTTGGGTTCGGATTTGTTTCGCAAAACACCTGCCGAAAGGTTTTGGATTCGGATTTTTTTTGAAAAAAGCATAAAAAGTTCAAAAATCAAGTTTTTGGGCTTATTTTTACTCCTACGCTATTATTAACCTCAATAACATTCAATAACAAGCATTTCCACTAATTTACAGTGTATTCTGAACACCTCACAATATAGTTATTAGTCCAAAACATTGCAACGAGGTATCTTTCTGGACTGCGTAGTGTAGTGGGTCCCCACAATATAATAAGAAAACCATCAACTGGTCTTAATCGCACCAAAAAATGTACCTGGACTGCGTAGAGGAGTGGGTCACCACAATATAATTTAAAAACCCTGAACTTGTATGATTCGCACCAATAAATGTATCTGGACTGCGTAGAGGAGTGGACTTTTACTGCTGAATGTGTGAACTTGGTAATATTGCAGTACCAATGGGCTTATACTGCAGGATTGGTTTGGCAAATTTTGTTGTAATTAAAAAAAAAATTAATTATTTTTTTGTATTTTTTTTTATAACTTTTTTTTAATTTTTTAAACACTTGGGAATAATGGGGAAATAACTATGCCCTTAGATGCACAGACCACAGGACACAGCACCACTGGACTGAACAGGACACAGCACAGGACCCAGCAGCACCACTGAACTCAAAATTAACAGAGCACAGCACACAGCACCACTGGACTGATACTGCAGAACAGAGCACAACACAGCACAGCACAGCACAGAACTGAACAGCACGAGATATAGCAGGACAGAGGACCACTTAACACACCCTCCCTCTACCCTGATCAATGCCCGAGTGAAGATGGCGGCGACTAGCGGGGAATTTATAGGTTCCGAGTATCGCGAGATCCGACAACGGGATTATAACTCGGAGCCCCGCTTTCAAGTTTTCATTTGGCGCCAATACCCGGATCTGTCTCGGATCCGACTCGGATCGGCAGCGTTCGGGTGGGCTCGGATTCAGGAAATCCGAGTGCGCTCATCTCTAGTATCCATATGTCTCACCTCTATATAAGAGCATTAGGTGGGGAATACAGGTTATGGAGCTGCAGTCATTTGTGCCCCCTTATTACACACGTTAGGGACCTTATTATTATTATTATTATTATTATTATTATTATTAATAATCCCACTTAAAACAAGGAACAGATTGATCTGCAATTGGCATCTTCTCCATGGGCAGTTAGACGTAAATTCCTTTCTGCCCCAGGAGGACATGGGACACAGGACATATATCTCTCTGGTTACTCTGCTTCCCGGCCAGCTAGGGGCTGTCACACAGTACTATATTCTCTGTGTGACAGGATGGACCCCCTATGCCACCCTGTCTGTTGTGTTGCTGGGGGCTGGCTGGGCTTACCTTGCCACTGTCCCATTTCTTTCTCCCAAATGTGCCCTCTAACCGCAGTAGGAGGGGTTTAAGCTGCTGCCACCACTGGACTCCTTAGTAGCATCCAGATCCACGTCCTTCTGGGTAACTGTCATTGCTAGTGTACCCCCTGACTGGGTACCTGGGCTGGTACACTGACCTCTTACCTTCAGATCAGGGTTGCTGTAGATGGATCCCCCCTGGCCTATCACACTGGTCAGAGCTGCAGGGAGCGGGCAGAGCGTTGGTACTGGATGCTGGGTCCCAACCTCAGAACAGCCGGGAACGGATTAGATTAATCTAATCTGCAGGTCACAGCAATTACAACAGGAAGTAGTCGTCAAGCAGGATCTTGAAGCAAATGATGTTTATTAGCTCAAGTGTCCTAATAAGGACAGATCACACTAGTGTATGGTACCAGTGGTCAGAAGGTCAGATGGAACAATAATACATGGTCAAACAGAGCTCCTTATACAGATTCTGACATATGCTGTCTACATTGTTAGGAGGATTCCTGTCCCTCTAACAAGACACACACACTGGCCTTCAGGCCAAAGCAGGTGTTTGTCACTTCACATGTAAAGTCTTATTTAGCATTTCCTGCTATTAGCAAAACAGACCTCCCCTAACAAATAGCTATTGAATCAGAATTCAGAACATTTCTAATACACAAATATAACACAGTATCAAAATCAGTACATTTGCAATAATATAAATTAATGCACTGCGTTAATAATTTAAATACATTTATACAATAAGTTATTTATAAATGATCCAACCACACTCTGCAAAACTGTAAGTGCCGGAGCTTTGTGTCTTCATTATAATACATGTGTTTTTACACTTGTTCTGTTTCTGGCCTGACTTTACCGCCAGCAAATAATATCCCGAGATCCCATGTGTCAGTGTGCTATCGATCCGGAAACCCCGGTGTCAGTGTAGTATTGTTCCGGGACCCCCGGTGTCAGTGTAGTATTGTTCCAGGACCCCATGTGTCAGTGTAGTATCGGTCCGGGACCCCCGGTGTCAGTGTAGTATTGTTCCGGGACCCCCGGTGTCAGTGTAGTATTGATCCAGGACCCCCGGTGTCATAGCGCAGTTCCAACGCTCACACAATAAGACATGCGTCTTGTGAGTGTAATGTGAAAGTAATGGGAATAATGTCTATTTCCATCCCAGAAATGATGGGAATATTTAGCTGGTCCTCTGCGATGTTATTTGTCTAATGTCCTTTATCCAGATGACTGAAGCTCAGTTATTTACATTTCAAAGTGACAATCTGCATAAAAGAAGCCATAGGATTCTCTCTTTGATGTTGGTGACTTGTGGTACATTGGGTTTAGAGCTCTGTGATAGATGGTCAGGAGCAGTGGTTCGCATTGTATTTATAGTGTAGCACGCTGATTAGCAATATATATATATATATATATATATATATATATATACAGTATATATAGGGTGGCACAATGGTTAGCATTAACATCACTGAGTCTGTTTACTTCAGCCATTACCATGGGAATATATCAAAATA
This sequence comes from Mixophyes fleayi, assembly GCF_038048845.1. Taxonomy (NCBI): domain Eukaryota; kingdom Metazoa; phylum Chordata; class Amphibia; order Anura; family Limnodynastidae; genus Mixophyes; species Mixophyes fleayi. The sequence continues at coordinate 154,145,289 of NC_134408.1, read as the reverse complement.
ACCTTACTACATTTTTCTTTCAGATTTTCTGTTTACATCTATTCTCATATAGGACCTCCTATGCAACCCTGTCTGTTGTGTTGCTGGGGACCGGCTGGGCTTGCCTTGCCACCGTCCCCTTCTCTCTACCCCAAATGCTCCCTGTAACCGCAGTAGGAGGGGCTTATGCTGCTGCCACCACTGGACTCCTTTGCGGCATCCAGAACCGCGTCCTTCTGGGTAATTATCGCTGCTAGTGTACCCCCTCACTGGGCACCTGGGCTGGTACCTCTGAACTCTTGCCTTCAGGTCAGGGTTGTTGTGGATGGTTCCCCCTGGCCTATCACACTGACCAGAGCTGCAGGGTAGTGGGCAGAGCGTTGGTACTGGATGCTGGGTCCAAACCTCAGAACAGCCGGATAACGGATTAGATTGGTCTAATCTGTGGTCACAGGAATTACAGCAAGTAAGTAGGCGTCAAAGCAGGATCACTGCGCTCATTTAGTCCTAATAAGGACAGATAAAACCAGTTTGTGGTACTGGCGATCTTCCAAGACTTACAGAAGGAATGATGCATTATATGTTCAAACAGTGCTTGTTATTCAGTTTTGGACATAGCCTGGCAGGGGGTAACACCGCCCCCTGATCCAAGATGGCTCCACAATGTCTGAAATATTACATCAGATCTCAGGATGTAAAATCCTCCAGACTAGGAGTTAGCGCGATTTAAGTTTTAACAAAATTTACATCAATCTCTTGATTTCTTGCATCCTGTCTTACAGACATAACAAAACTTAACGAGTTTAATTACTGCCCCTGTGCCTTCAGACTAAGCAGGGCCTGATCAACCAATAGGCTGATCACTGGGGCGCCGGGTCCCTGGGGGTGCAACACCGGCACAAGTAACAAGCATTTTAAAGAAAAGAAAAAACATATTTTCCTACCTAAAGTGTCCGGCGTCGCATCCTCAGTGATCGGGCCACTCCTGCTCTCAAGGGGGCGGTCCCGGCTGTCAGTGTATCCAATTACACTGACGCAGGCAGCTAACAGCAAATTCGAGGCTGTTAGCTGCCCTGTCAGTGCAGCTGAGGTGCAAAGCTGAGTGTGGTCATGTGAGATGATCACATGACCACACTTGCTGCACTGACAGGGCAGCTAACAGCATGGGATGTGCTGTGAGCTAACTGTCAAGAAGATAGAAGTGTTGGAAAGAAGAGGAGCAGAAGACTTCAAGGTGAGTTCTATTTGTTAAATATAAGGGGGAGGAGGTGATTAACTGGAAACTGCTTGATGGTTGGGGGGAGGGGGGTTAATGAGGTGACTGGGAGGGGTTAATGTTGTGACTGGGGGGTGAGCAAACGAGTGATTGGGTGGGTGATGAAATGGATGTTGGGGTTGATATAAATGGCTGGGGGGATGTAGTGGCTGGCGGGGGAGCTGATGATGCTTGTGGGGGAATGATCTCTGTATTGTGTGGTGGTGACTAATGCTATATACTAGAGAGTTATAGCTGGAAGATCTTAGTATATGGTTGTAAATAATTTTCATATATTTTATTGTCTATGTCTGTACTAGGGGGTTGTTTTATATGGTCATAATGAAATGTTGTGTTTAAATCATTCAGGGTTTGTTAAGATTTAGTCTGCGCTGCAGAATGCAGTGTGTTTAATGTATTAATTAATACTTTAAAATTCTGATATATATATATATATATTATTATTACAGACATTGGTGGGAGGTGGGGTGGGGAGCGGCAAGGTGGGGGGGGCGGCAACCGGTGTATTAGCGTAGGGCGACTGTGACCCTTCAACAGGCCCTGAGGCTAAGGGGTATGTTGGCCCTGATATGAATAGGTGTATTTAATGTGAGATTACCTGCCTTCAGACAGTCACAGAAAACAGATTTCCTCTCCTGGCATGTGCATATAGCCTCAGAAATCAGTACATTGCTAATACAGAAATATAACACTGTATCAAAATCAGTACATTTGCAATGATATAAATTGGCACCTCCGCCACTAATTCAAATAATTTTCTACAATAAATGATTTCTATATGATCCTTTTCAAATTATTGCACCCCCTAATAGCCTTGTTCCCTAGTCCACAGCCCTTCATGAGGGCACCCAACTGCTAATATTACCCCAAGACACCCCGCTCTTACAGCTGAAGACCCCCCTCGTGATCCCTTGACGTGTACATCTACCCACTTCCAGCAGCTCTGTCTGGTGACTCCCAACACTGGAGATCTGATAACGAGAGAGAAAAGTCCTTGTGAAGCCACAGTGAGTGTTTAACGTGAAGAGTAAGAGTTATCCTGATGGAAACTTGGAGGTTAACTTGGTGCCGCTGGAAATCATTTTAATGGAGCTTCATCTTCACTCTCTATTGAGTGGTCTGCGGAGATTGAGGGAAAATCGATAAATCATCATTTCAGGTTCTTTAAACATTCCTGACAACAGCAGCGAAGAGAAACAGACGACGATAATCACATCCCACCGCGCTGAGCCTGATGAAATGACCTGGATTAGGCAGATGCCCGGCAAGAAGGGTCAGTTATTATTACTGCTCTATGTGAGCTCTCAGCACCGACTGTTACTGATGTGTCCTGTTATTATTACTGCTCTATGTGAGCTCTCAGCACCGACTGTTACTGATGTGTCCTGTTATTATTACTTCTCTGTCAGCTCTCAGCACCGACTGTTACTGATGTGTCCTGTTATTATTACTGCTCTGTGTGAGCTCTCAGCACCGACTGTTACTGATGTGTCCTGTTATTATTACTGCTCTATGTGAGCTCTCAGCACCGACTGTTACTGATGTGTCCTGTTATTATTACTGCTCTATGTGAGCTCTCAGCACCGACTGTTACTGATGTGTCCTGTTATTATTACTGCTCTGTGTGAGCTCTCAGCACCGACTGTTACTGGTGTGTCCTGTTATTATTACTTCTCTGTCAGCTCTCAGCACCGACTGTTACTGATGTGTCCTGTTATTATTACTGCTCTGTGTGAGCTCTCAGCACTGACTGGTACTGATGTGTCCTGTTATTATTACTGCTCTATGTGAGCTCTCAGCACCGACTGTTACTGATGTGTCCTGTTATTATTACTGCTCTATGTGAGCTCTCAGCACTGACTGTTACTGATGTGTCCTGTTATTATTACTGCTCTATGTGAGCTCTCAGCACCGACTGTTACTGATGTGTCCTGTTATTATTACTGCTCTGTCAGCTCTCAGCACTGACTGTTACTGATGTGTCCTGTTATTATTACTACTCTGTCAGCTCTCAGCACTGACTGTTACTGATGTGTCCTGTTATTATTACTACTCTGTCAGCTCTCAGCACCGACTGTTACTGATGTGTCCTGTTATTATTACTACTCTATGTGAGCTCTCAGCACCGACTGTTACTGATGTGTCCTGTTATTATTACTGCTCTGTCAGCTCTCAGCACTGACTGTTACTGGTGTGTCCTGTTATTATTACTGCTCTGTCAGCTCTCAGCACCGACTGGTACTTATGTGTCCTGTTATTATTACTGCTCTATGTGAGCTCTCAGCACTGACTGTTACTGATGTGTCCTGTTATTATTACTACTCTGTCAGCTCTCAGCACTGACTGTTACTGATGTGTCCTGTTATTATTACTACTCTGTCAGCTCTCAGCACTGACTGTTACTGATGTGTCCTGTTATTATTACTGCTCTGTCAGCTCTCAGCACTGACTGTTACTGATGTGTCCTGTTATTATTACTGCTCTATGTGAGCTCTCAGCACTGACTGTTACTGATGTGTCCTGTTATTATTACTGCTCTATGTGAGCTCTCAGCACCGACTGTTACTGATGTGTCCTGTTATTATTACTGCTCTATGTGAGCTCTCAGCACCGACTGTTACTGATGTGTCCTGTTATTATTACTGCTCTGTCAGCTCTCAGCACCGACTGTTACTGATGTGTCCTGTTATTATTACTGCTCTCTGTCAGCTCTCAGCACCGACTGTTACTGATGTGTCCTGTTATTATTACTACTCTATGTGAGCTCTCAGCACTGACTGGTACTGGTGTGTCCTGTTATTATTACTGCTCTATGTGAGCTCTCAGCACTGACTGGTACTGGTGTGTCCTGTTATTATTACTTCTCTGTCAGCTCTCAGCACCGACTGTTACTGATGTGTCCTGTTATTATTACTGCTCTGTCAGCTCTCAGCACTGACTGTTACTGATGTGTCCTGTTATTATTACTGCTCTGTCAGCTCTCAGCACCGACTGTTACTGATGTGTCCTGTTATTATTACTGCTCTCTGTCAGCTCTCAGCACCGACTGTTACTGATGTGTCCTGTTATTATTACTACTCTATGTGAGCTCTCAGCACTGACTGTTACTGGTGTGTCCTGTTATTATTACTGCTCTATGTGAGCTCTCAGCACTGACTGGTACTGGTGTGTCCTGTTATTATTACTTCTCTGTCAGCTCTCAGCACCGACTGTTACTGATGTGTCCTGTTATTATTACTGCTCTGTCAGCTCTCAGCACTGACTGTTACTGATGTGTCCTGTTATTATTACTACTCTGTCAGCTCTCAGCACTGACTGTTACTGATGTGTCCTGTTATTATTACTACTCTGTCAGCTCTCAGCACTGACTGTTACTGATGTGTCCTGTTATTATTACTGCTCTGTCAGCTCTCAGCACTGACTGTTACTGATGTGTCCTGTTATTATTACTGCTCTATGTGAGCTCTCAGCACTGACTGTTACTGATGTGTCCTGTTATTATTACTGCTCTATGTGAGCTCTCAGCACCGACTGTTACTGATGTGTCCTGTTATTATTACTGCTCTATGTGAGCTCTCAGCACCGACTGTTACTGATGTGTCCTGTTATTATTACTACTCTGTCAGCTCTCAGCACCGACTGGTACTGATGTGTCCTGTTATTATTACTGCTCTATGTGAGCTCTCAGCACCGACTGTTACTGATGTGTCCTGTTATTATTACTACTCTGTCAGCTCTCAGCACTGACTGGTACTGGTGTGTCCTGTTATTATTACTACTCTATGTGAGCTCTCAGCACTGACTGTTACTGATGTGTCCTGTTATTATTACTGCTCTGTGTGAGCTCTCAGCACTGACTGTTACTGATGTGTCCTGTTATTATTACTGCTCTGTCAGCTCTCAGCACTGACTGTTACTGATGTGTCCTGTTATTATTACTGCTCTGTCAGCTCTCAGCACCGACTGGTACTGATGTGTCCTGTTATTATTACTACTCTGTCAGCTCTCAGCACCGACTGGTACTTATGTGTCCTGTTATTATTACTACTCTGTCAGCTCTCAGCACTGACTGTTACTGATGTGTCCTGTTATTATTACTGCTCTGTGTGAGCTCTCAGCACTGACTTTTACTGATGTGTCCTGTTATTATTACTGCTCTATGTGAGCTCTCAGCACTGACTTTTACTGATGTGTCCTGTTATTATTACTGCTCTCTGTCAGCTCTCAGCACCGACTGTTACTGATGTGTCCTGTTATTATTACTACTCTATGTGAGCTCTCAGCACCGACTGTTACTGATGTGTCCTGTTATTATTACTGCTCTCTGTCAGCTCTCAGCACCGACTGGTACTTATGTGTCCTGTTATTATTACTGCTCTCTGTCAGCTCTCAGCACCGACTGGTACTTATGTGTCCTGTTATTATTACTGCTCTATGTGAGCTCTCAGCACTGACTGGTACTGGTGTGTCCTGTTATTATTACTGCTCTATGTGAGCTCTCAGCACCGACTGGTACTTATGTGTCCTGTTATTATTACTGCTCTATGTGAGCTCTCAGCACTGACTGGTACTGGTGTGTCCTGTTATTATTACTGCTCTATGTGAGCTCTCAGCACTGACTGGTACTGATGTGTCCTGTTATTATTACTACTCTGTCAGCTCTCAGCACTGACTGGTACTGATGTGTCCTGTTATTATTTATTGTCAGAGATGATTGAATTTTTCTCTATTTCGTATCAGGTTATAATTATTACAGATCAACTTTACATTCCTGTCACCAGCTTGCTGCAGTCCCATGCCACTAATATATATATATATGTATAATGCTAACCACTGTGCCACCCTAAATATACAATACTAACCACTGTGCCATCCTTTACATATAATACTAACCACTGTGCATATATATCCTATATATATATATATAGGATATATATACATAGGAGTAATACATGACCGGTATATATAAGACACATAGGAGTAATACATGACCGGTATATATTAGACACATAGGAGTAATACATGACCGGTATATATAAGACACATAGGAGTAATACTCATCTCTCAGTGTCTACACATCCAGGAAAATGATTCTTCCTGAATCTATTTATTTCTGTTTGTTGGCTTCGTGGTCTTGTGATTATTTCCTCTTATTTGTCTTAAGTCACATTTTAATGAGGATCCCGCATTGCCAATTAATTATCTCTCCCATCTCGAAGCTCAAACACTTCCTCATCTCCTCAATATAAAGATCGTGTGATCTCTAACAGCCCTTTAAAATTATATTAAAATGGAAAGGTATTTGTAAATAAAAATAGCAGACTTCTCTGAAAGCTCCTGGATTTACATAGAAACATAAAACGGAAGGATTGTTATTTACGGAACATTGATTAAAAACACGGGTGTCCTCATATCTGGTACTGACACTTTACTGGGAAGTAAGTACATGTAGGTGTTAGGATCACAGCTCCTGATCAGCCTTTAGAAACCAGCTAGTCGAGATCTTCACCTATAGCAGCCGCCTTTCCCATAGAATTGTACACAATCGCCGGTATTCGGATGCCGCCAGGACTTATCTCTATGGTAGTAGAGGCTTATCAGGATAACCGCGGTGTAGGACAAGGTGTGAGGACACCGGGATTGGAACCAAAACTAACTAGATACCTGGTCCTCTAGGTTCACAGGTCACTCAGGTAAGGAGACAGGAAAGAGATAATAATCCCTTTTATTAAACAAAGTGCACACACTTAGTAAAATACAACAGTGCTCCCCAAGGAGAAACTTGTTCCCCCACCAAATATCCCAGACAGTGTTAAGACATGAACTATATATAACCAAGCTGTAAAATGAGCAAAATTTACTTCAAATATATCTCACTGAAACAAACAAAAATTATATATGGTTACAAGTCCAGATACATTTACAATATTAAACATAAGTATAACATAAGTATAACGTAAATGTAATCTCTGCATCAATTATCAGGGCACAGATGATGGTCTCCCAAAATGTCTGATACCGTATATTCCGATTATTACAGAGTCCAACCATAGGGTATCTCTCCTATTCCACCAAAATGGGTCTGGACTGGAGCTTTCCGGAATATAGGGCAAAAGAGTTCCAAACATAGAACAACAAAGGTATAGGGATGTAGGCGAATAACACCCAGAGTACTGGCGGTATATTGGAGGCAGAATGAAGAATCTCCGTGTGATGTGCTGCGTCAAGAAGGGTCTGACGTCAGACAAGGAACTCACTGTACGATCAAAAGCAGTCGTGCATTCCACCGTGGAACGCACGCTACTTCCTGTTTCCTGTATGCAAATGTCCCGACAGGTTTCGTCACTAATGTGACTTTATCAAGGGATGTATCATTATTATCTAATTGCTTCCTTTTTATAATGGTAATATGAGAATTCAGTGGCTTTGATTGGTTACAGCCTCCATGCTGAAGTTCTTCTGTATATATGTCCTGGAGAGACTACTGTGACCTCCGATCATAAAAGGTGCAAAAACACTTATAACAATTGACCAAAATGACATGAAATTGTCCATAACGATCTCACATGATGATAAGTTAATGACTTGTGTTCAAGGTAATTAAAAGTGATATATAATTATAAGGCTGATAGTGACAGGCCAAACGTGATTGTGGAAATTCCTCAATAATATGCATGTACAATAAGCCAACAAATATTAGATTATCTAAAGACGTCCTGTAATTCATATAACAATGCAGATTACAATCAGACCTTGTCTAACATTCTGAAAGGGGGAATATCGGAATATCTATATATGTCCCATGACTCATGTAACTAAAGATCAGATCTTACCTAGCTTCTAAAAAGGGGGGGAGAGGAGGTGGTATATATATATATATATATATACACTGATCCTAGGGAGGTGGTAAAAAGGGTTCCTCTCCTTATATATGAATGTATTAGTGGCCTCCTATGGACAGGAACACATCAGGTGGGCAAAGGGCAGGGTTGGTGGTGAAGAAATCCCACGTCTCTGGTCGTCTACAGTACCAGATATACCCCTGTCCTGTAAGGGCAGGGTACTAACCTGGCCCACCCCATTTGGCTTTGAAGATCAGAAGGGTTTGGGCTAGTGGTGAGGTGGTTTGACCGTAGGTCCCAGAGGTGGGTCATAACCCCCTCCCCCCCACCCCCCCTGTTCCTAAATACAGCCCAAGATCTCAAAATCAATCAATCTTTTTTTCTTTGCACTTGATACAAGTTTGGATCAGCTTGTTATTTTTCTGGCAGTTTGGACAGGACTTTAGGTTTCTATATCTTGTTCAGTCCGCATATCATTTGTTTGATTCCCCACCAAATATAACAAGTGTCAGAAAATCACAAGTGCAAGAAAAAACTCCCCAACAAAGTCCCCAGCAGGTTACCTCCCAGCACAGAGTCCTAGCAGGCCCAAACTCCTCATAATAAAATCCACAGCTGACAATCCAAGTGGGCCAGGGGTTCTGATCCATACGGTTGGTCTGTGTATCTTGCTGATCCCCGCCTCCCAGCCAACTCTCCATTGGCTTGGTGGGACCCTGAGTATTAGTCTCCCTACCGATGTAGGCTCACCAATTCCCCAGAATCTGCGAGTGTCTCCCGATGGAGTGGTGACAGAATCAGTCCCTGAGGTACAATCCCTGATCTGTGTCAAGAAGCTCCTGCTTCAACCATTCCTTTCTGGCCCTTATAGAATACCATTACTCTCAATCAGTCCAAGTTCTTGCTGTCTCAAGATTCTCCAACAACAACCCCCCCTCCCCCAGACATCTCCTTTTTGTCCCTTCTCACAAGGCACCCAATCCTGGCCACCTCCCTGGGTCAACCCCCCGCTCATTGTCCTCTTGTGATTGGTGGTGTGAAGAGATTGGGTGGTAACAGGGGTGGAAGTAGAGCATGAAATCAGTGGTCTCCCACCTGCGGTGATGGTGCCAATCAGACTGTGTTGAAGAGTTGCTGGAACAATAGTTAGCAAACAGGGAGAGTCCACCTCCTGATTTTAGATAAGGTCCTGACCTTCCTCTTTTTAACCCCTTCCACTCATTTTTGATATCACAGGGTCCACAGCTGTTTCACACCTCCTGTGAGCTGCCTCCCCCCTCCCTCTCCGGACACCACAGCAATAACAGATCTGGTGACCGGGCGGCATTTAATAATAGAGTGAATCATGGTTGTTCAATTGATCCACTGAGGACAGTGTTGCCACGGTATTCCCAATATAAGGCCAGGGTCTGTCACACAAGGTACCTGGGAGACTGGAGGCTGTGGCCGGGGCCAGACCTGAGTGATGGAACCGTGGCCAGAAGAAGGGCCAGAATACAGGCCGAAGGTCAGTGCTGGCAGCAATCAAGCAGGTCCAAAATTCAGGCAAAGGTCAGAGTCACAGGCAAAGAAGCAATATCCAAAATCCAGGCAAAAGGTCAGGGCAACAGGCAATCAGGCAAAAAGAGTTTAGGCAGGGTCACAACAGAGAATCAATCAGGATTGCTAGGGAACAAGCAGGTCAGCACACACAGGCAGCAGACGCAATAACCGGTAGGGAGGCTAAATACATAAAAGGCCCAATGAGAACAGGGAGGCACAGGAGGGGAAATTAGCCCCAGCAGATTATAGTTAATTAGATGTGTGACATATACAAACAGTGTAGTGCTATTTGTATGATGATCTATTAATAGTGCTTGATAAATAGGTTCCCCCAACAGGGGTTATCGCCAGCGATAACCCTATTAGTATTTTGCGGAGCAAAACCAAGTCATTTTGCCATAAACCAAAATGGCTTTTTGCACTTTGATAAATCAGCCCCTGGGTTCAGTACTGTAATAGAACATTATTATATAATCTATTGCTAAACCCCCTCCCATCTCCGCGGATGAACAGGCAGAAGCATGCAAACACGCTAAACCTGTTGTACAGCACCGCGCGACAGCTGTATAGACTATCACTGGCGAAATGGAGGCATAGAAATCGTCGCTGGCGCACTGCGACCGAACGGTGAGTCCTAGAGACACTGGGCGTTCAGCTGATTATATATAAAAATATAAGATATATATTCTTTATTTAAACATACTATATTTTTTACCTCAATTGTATGTTACAGTTACTGGGTACTATATAGACTGAAAGTCAACTAGATGGCACAGGATTGTTTTTATCAGTTGAAGCAGCAGAAATGTTATAGGAGCCGTTATTTTATATTTTATTAATCACTACTAAAATAAGTACTGAAGCCGGACTCCAAGCTTTAATCAGATTTTATATATGTATGAAATCTAGTTCAAGCTTCAAAATAAGAGGCAGTGATTACTGATTAATAAAATAGAGGATGCTATAACTTATTTGCTGCATTATATATATTGCATATATGTATGTAATATAATCGAAAACTGGTGTCATAGTATCAATGTTTTCTGTTGATTATTTTTTTTATTGATCATATTTTAAATGTACGTTATCAAAATTATTTTGCTGTGCATTATTAATGCTATTTTGATGTGAGGTATCAATGTTAGATTGATGTGAGGTATCAATGTTAGATTGATGTGAGGTATCAATGTTAGATTGATGTGAGGTATCAATGTTAGATTGAGGTGCGGTATCAATGTTAGATTGAGGTGCGGTATCAATGTTAGATTGAGGTGAGGTATCAATGTTAGATTGAGGTGCGGTATCAATGTTAGATTGAGGTGAGGTATCAATGTTAGATTGAGGTGCGGTATCAATGTTAGATTGAGGTGAGGTATCAATGTTAGATTGAGGTGCGGTATCAATGTTAGATTGAGGTGCGGTATCAATGTTAGATTGAGGTGAGGTATCAATGTTAGATTGAGGTGCGGTATCAATGTTAGATTGAGGTGAGGTATCAATGTTAGATTGAGGTGCGGTATCAATGTTAGATTGAGGTGCGGTATTAATGGTATTTTGAAAAACAATTTGACCAGAATAATAAGTGTATGTTAAAGGTTTATTGTGGAACTTTTTTTTTTTTTCTTGGATTAGTCCTCAATTCAAACATTCGGAAACCCCCCCTTAAAAATTGTGCGTTTGCCCCCGCCTAGACACACTGGACTTTCCCTCTGGGGCTCTGTGCAAAGTGTTTGCAATCAGGAACAACTGTAGAAATGTATTTTATGTACAGTAGACATTAATAATGTCCTAATAAAGGTATTTTATGGAATAAAAATGGAAACATTTTTTTTATAATGTTTGTCATTAATGAATATATTATTAACAGGTGACATTATTTGAATAGTTTGTGCTTTGGGACTTTATATTCCACATAGGTATCGGGCGTATCCTGCAGCGCGGACCTACATCCGTATTCTCCACCAGATATATTTTGAATAATATGGACGTGCGCTTTAAGAAGCACGCAATCCGTTCCCTTTACATGCCTTATTAATCAATCCCTCAATGTGCAGACTCTTTGGGTACAATACATTTGAAATAGCATAAAATACAGATTTGAAACTCTGTCGTGTGCCCCATCTGAAATATAATTAAAGGCTCCACCGTCCAGACAGAGGATATATTTCAAAATGAAAATCTCAAGTAAAGCAATATAGAGTGATAAAAGAAGTGTCATCTATATTATTTATACAGGGCTCTCTGATTATAGGATAACACCAGGTTATTCTGGAGGTCAGATTGTCTGTACATGGCGTCACGGTACAGTATAGGTGACCACCAGGGCTGCCATCAGGGGGGTACAGGGGGTACTGGCGTATGGGGCCCGGGCTCACCAGGGGGCCCGCTCTGCTCTTACCCCGGCCTTTCAAACACAATCGCAGGGGAATGATCGTTCCACCCTTCTCCCTGTCAGCTGACTGTGTGTTCTGACCTCACACTGAGGTTCCTGCTGATACTATAGGAAGAAGCAGCCTGCAGGGATCAACATGTAGGTAAGTATTGTTATTTTAAAAGAGATAGAGGTACTTTAAGGGAAAAAGCACATAATGGAGGGATAAAGACAGCTAGGATTTACACAGAGACAGAACTGCATTAAGGGCTGAGCACACAAAAAGATTTATTGTTCATTTAACATATATGCAAACCCAGGACAGACTAAGACACCACTTCCATCCGTTAGTGAGGTTATTTCTGGGTTCTTGTATGGACACTACTGAGAAATCATCCACACCACTGCCTGATACATGTGTCATTATTAATGAGAAGTGTAGTTATCCAGAGGGTTGGGTGTGAGAGTAGTTTATAAGTGATTCATACTGTATACTGAATTTAACACAGAGTAAGGTACATTACTGTGATCAGCCACCTATACCAGTTAGGAATTGCATGATAATATCTGAATTTAGTAGTAAATATCTTATTAGAGTTAATTGCCTATTACTGTGATTTACATTGTATGCTCCTACTCCAATCTGCAACTGAGCTGTGTGTATTACATTGTTGTCTAAGTTTGCATCTATTTCATACTTGCCAACTCTCCCGGAATGTCCGGGAGACTCCCGCATTTTGTGAGAGTCTCCCGGACTCCCGGGCGAGTGTGGCAATCTCCCGAATTCTGCCCACTTCACTAGGAAGTGCCCCACTTCCTAGTGAAGTGGGCAGAATTAGATCCCAAACGCCGCGATTCCCGGTGAATCGCGGCGTTTGGCCCCGCCCCCGCTGTCAAATGACGCAATTTGCGTCATGACGTCACAGGGGGCGGGGCCGAAATGACGCGATTTCGGCCACCCCGCCCCTTCACGCCCCCCTCCACTGGCTGGCTCCCGGAAGGGAGCTGAAGAAAGTAGGTAAGTATGATCTATTTATCTGCTATTTTACTCAAGCCACTGCACCTCTGCTTATTAACAACCATGCTGTGGTAGTTTGCTCCTATTTACAGGGGGTGTGGGTGGACGTCTGTATATATACACACAAATTGACCATACTCCTCTTTTGTCAATCAGGCCAGGGGGTGTGACCACTCCTGATAGCCAAATGTATATCCATAATCCAAGCAAAATAAATCCCTTTGCATTTTCTATTCCACTACATTTTACATCCATATAGACCCATTATCACTAATAGGAGCGAGATATATATATTTTGTGTGATCTATACCTGCTAACAAGGCTCCTTGTCATAGTGTGATAAAAGCTGACTCTGCTTTTCCAACTTATTAGGATTTAGCAATAACCTAGGCTAATGCTTAGGATGCCTTGAAGGGTTGATATAATTTGAGATGGAGGTTTAGTTTTTAATAAATACAATATTGAACAAAATTCAAAAATTGTACTTTAAGGGAAAATGCACATAAGGTAGCAATAAAGAAAGCAAGGAAATGATGTTGGTGGATATAAATACATATCCGGTTGCCTAAAACTATGGTACATTTTAGATTAAATAATATTCATCTCCACACTACTTGATGCACGATCACAAATGAAGTTCAAGTGATTCAATTTCACAACTATATGGCAAATCCAATCTAACAATAAGTTTATATCTGTGATTCAGTCCCACAGTCCAAAATAAATCCCACTTCCAATAGCGATTCAGAGCACACAAAGTTTAAATATGCTGCTCTTAGTATTTAATGTAAATTTGTATCAGTAATTGATGATAATGCAGTTCAGCGGGAAGGGGGGCTGTCGGATGTTGTGCTGGAGGGGCCCTTGCCTGTTTCGTTTGTACTGGGCCCCGCGATTTCTGAAGGCAGCCCTGGTGACCACAGAGGCCTGGAGCACGGATAATGATGAAATAACAGACTGTATAGCTGGGGAACTGTGTGGAGCAGCGAGCGTGTTGTTGGCATGTGATGCTCTTGTTTAACAATAGATTTGGAATCTGCGGCCTTCTGGCCACACACGGTTAATGCAGTATTGCATCAATTAAGATCACACAGCGTTGTGTGTTCCATGGAGGGATCCGTGTGCACTGCCCTGATGAAGCCTCGGATCCAACTGTGAACTGGGACATCATTCAGAGTGAGGAGCTCAGACATATTAAATTAGGGACTACTGAGAGACCAGGAGCCAGCTGGAATGACACTCAGCAATTACCAGAACATAACCCACCACGCTGCAATCTGTTCCTCCCACTCACAAGGTCAGAACCAATTCATCCCTAGTTATATCGTGCTAGGCCGGGTGTGCAGATATATTACATTATAGACAGGGATATTACATTATACATCAGGATATACACATTATACACCGGGATATACACATTATACACCGGGATATACACATTATACACTGGGATATACACATTATACACAGGGATATACACATTATACACCGGGATATACACATTATACACAGGGATATACACATTATACACCGGGATATACACATTATACACCGGGATATACACATTATACACCGGGATATACACATTATACACAGGGATATACACATTATACACCGGGATATACACATTATACACCGGGATATACACATTATACACCGGGATATACACATTATACACCGGGATATACACATTATACACAGGGATATACACATTATACACAGGGATATACACATTATACACCGGGATATACACATTATACACCGGGATATACACATTATACACCGGGATATACACATTATACACAGGGATATACACATTATACACCGGGATATACACATTATACACAGGGATATATATATTATACATCAGAATATACACATTATACATCAGGATATACACATTATACACAGGGATATATATATTATACATCAGAATATACACATTATACATCAGGATATACACATTATACACAGGGATATACACATTATACACCGGGATATACACATTATACACCGGGATATACACATTATACACAGGGATATACACATTATACACCGGGATATACACATTATACACTGGGATATACACATTATACACAGGGATATACACATTATACACAGGGATATATATATTATAAATCAGGATATACACATTATACACCGGGATATACACATTATACACAGGGATATATATATATTATACATCAGGATATACACATTATACACCGGGATATACACATTATACACCGGGATATATATATTATACATCAGGATATACACATTATACACCGGGATATACACATTATACACCGGGATATACACATTATACACAGGGATATACACATTATACACAGGGATATATATATTATACATCAGGATATACACATTATACACCGGGATATATATATATTATACACCGGGATATACACATTATACACCGGGATATACACATTATACACCGGGATATACACATTATACACCGGGATATACACATTATACACAGGGATATACACATTATACACAGGGATATACATATTATACACAGGGATATATATATTATACATCAGGATATACACATTATACACCGGGATATACACATTATACACAGGGATATATATATTATACATCAGGATATACACATTATACACCGGGATATACACATTATACACAGGGATATATATATTATACATCAGGATATACACATTATACACCGGGATATACACATTATACACCGGGATATATATATTATATATATTATACATCAGGATATACACATTATACATTGTGTCCAGGGAGGGAGCAGATCATCAGCTGCGTGACCGCAAGATAAGTATTTTCTTTTTTTCTTTTTTCGCAGGATTTTTTTTTCAGCGCTGCTCGGACGGGCCCCTTTACCCGCAGGGCCCCCGGGCACCTGCCCATTGTGCCCAATGGAAGAGACGGCCCTGTATACAGGTGATATCAAACTCATTTCATGACATGTGGGCAGCACGGTGGCTCAGTGGTTAGCACTGCTGTCTCACAGCGCTGGTGTCATGAGTTCAATTCCTGACCATGGCCTTATCTGTGAGGAGATTGTATATTCTCCCCATGTTTGTCTGGGTTTCCTCTGGGTGCTCTGGTTTCCTTCCACACTCCAAAAACATACTGGTAGATTAATTAGCTGATATCAAATTGAATCTCGTCTGTCTCTCTCTCTCTCTGTGTGTGTCTGCGTCTATATTAGGGAATTTAGACTGTAAGCTCCAATGGGGCAGGGACTGATGTGAGTGAGTTCTCTGTACAGCGCCGCAGAATTAGTGGCGCTATATAAATGAATAGATGATGATGTTGGTGTAACGCAGCGCACGGCTTTCTGAGAACTGCTAATGAATCCTCCTGTAGTCTATGTTCTCTCATTTATTCCCTATTTTACTGTTTGGAAATGCTTATTAATGCTCAGGACAGATATAATCTGATTCTCGGTCCAGACATCCAGACTGTAACTACAATGTAACAGTTAGATTACAATTTTTCATCTATTAATAATGATTAAATACAATCAGCTTTTACTCTCTGCATCTATAACTGCCGCTGTCATTTAACAAATTGGCTCAGAATTGTCCCTTTCTGCAGCGCGTGTTACGTTTAATGTTATGTTTAATGTTATGTTATATTATTGTTACGTTTAATGTTATGTTATATTAATGTTACGTTTAATGTAATGTTATATTAATGTTACGTTTAATGTTATGTTATATTATTGTTACGTTTAATGTTATGTTATATTAATGTTACGTTTAATGTTATGTTATATTAATGTTACGTTTAATGATCACATAGGAAGTTTATATCCACCAGCAATTTATCTAAATGCTGAGATTTTATTCCCAATTGATGCCACTTTCTAGGCGGAAAGGGACGTATTTAGGATTTTTATTGTGCTATTGGTGATGCTGAAAACCAGGGACATCCAGGGACAAACCTTTACTACCTGGGACTATCCCTGGAAATTAAGGACAGCTGGTAACCACAATGTAGACATCACTATTTGTATTGTAAAATGACCCGGATAGATCTTTTCTCTCTCTCTTCGGTGAACAAACAAACGTGACACCGTCGCACCCTACGATTCGTTCACTGTATTCAGCGTAAACACTTAAATTATCTTTCTGGAACAAATCATCTCCTGCAGCGTTGAACAAATATAAAATTAGAATATTCGTCTGTTGGTTGAGCCGATTCCTTTTAATTATTTTCAGCTGCTCTTTTCTCAAAGAAAGTGATAATATTTCTATTTTCCCACAATTCAGCAGCCGAATAATGTCTCTGGGCCCCAGTTATTAAGGGGAGCAAAGCATAAAAAAGGAGTAACTTGGGCAAAACCATGTTACCTTTGAGGGGGAGGTAACTGTAAAATGTGGGGACAGATTTATAGTTGTATGTCCTAGATCATCTTTATACTTCAGTGTAAAAATAAGGCTATCAAGTATCAGGTCTGTCAATGTGTCGTACTCTGTGGGGGATGTTTGATGGTGACTACAGAAAGTACCAACAGCCACCAATACAGAGAGACCCCCAAGTGAGACAAGACCCCGCGTAACGGAACACTTTTATTATTCTGTGCAAAGGTAACGGGTGAAGTTTAATGTGTTCACAGATATATGATGGATGACAGAATGATAACGTCACTAGATTATACTAAACAGGTTGATAGTTATAGTAATAATGATGCTATCAATTGCTCTAACAGTATAACTTAAAGCAGTGATTGGCAGCCTGATACACTGCAGGGGCCACATCGTGTGGCCCCTGCGTGTGACCTTCACCCATAATCATCATCAGCATTATATGCAAGGACTGCAGACTATAACAAACAGTGGTGACAACAAAGCAGGGAGGGGCTGGGGGACACAGATGAAGGCTCAGAGGGACACATGTGGCCCCGCTGCCCATCACTGGCTTTAACTATCAGATACATTACTCTGAAAGTGCAGATCTATACATCATCCTAGACAGCTGTAATAATCACTTTAGAATTAAATTAAATGTTGGAAATACTTAAAAAAATTCTACCAGTATTTTCTCATCAGTGACCTGTAAACAACGTGTTCCTGTAACTGGCGCTGTCCTTGGTAGTGGGGCTCTGAGGCGATAAGTGAGACTATCTCTGACTAATGAGTACTTCATGGGAGGCAGATATCATCCTATAATCATCACTATCATCAGAGAATCCCAATCACTGTAACACCCCACAATCCCCACCTTTATTATAATATATATATATATATTTATTATTTGTTATTTCTTTTACTAATTAGAGATGAGCGGTTGGATTAGGGGAAATCTGACACATCCGAGTTTTGGGGTTTCCCAGTGGAACTGAGCCACGACTCGCTTTCTTGTGCCAAATTCAGATCTGAAATCAGAGTAAAATGTTGTATCTTGCAAGTTTTAGTGGGTAGGGGTTTGGCTGCAGTTCTGTGTGCAGACGTCCTGTGGAAAGGTCATTTATATCGCAATAGCTGTGATTTTACGGCAGTTAATTTACTATGAATATATATCTAGAGAGATGTGATAGAGTTACAATGTAGCAGTAGGAGAAGTAGTGGTATGACATACCCCGTATACCCCCCATTATATATATATATAGCTACAAATGCTCCAGAGGTCAGCTACATACCTCAGGACCTTGCCCTACTGAGAAGGGTGACTCTCTAAGTTTGGTGATCCCATATGAAGTGTCAGACTGGGGATGAAGGGCCCTCCAGGGAAGCCAATGACTGGGGCCCACCTAATACCAGGTATCGCTGCAGAGCGGGTGACTATATGCTGCATACAAATTAAATGCGCCTAAGAAATTAATGACAGAAGAAACATACTTACAAAGAACAATACTCACAGGTGGAACACACAAACTGTTAGTGCTCCTTACATGTTGTCCCGGAGGAGGAGCTGCTGCCAACGGGCATACACGGGCATACACGGGCATACACGGACATACACGGGCATACACGGGCATACACGGACATACACGGACATACACGGGCATACACGGACATACAAGGGCATACACAGGCATACATGGGCATACACGGGCATACACGGGCATACACGGACATACACGGGCATACACGGACATACACGGGCATACACAGGCATACACGGACATACAAGGGCATACACAGGCATACATGGGCATACACGGGCATACACGGACATACAAGGGCATACACGGGCATACACGGACATACACGGGCATACACGGACATACACGGACATACACGGGCATACACGGACATACACGGGCATACACGGGCATACACAGCAGCTCAGGGTCACCCATGTTAGTGCTCCTTACATGTTGTCCCGGAGGAGGAGCTGCTGCCAACGGGCATACACGGGCATACACGGACATACACGGACATACACGGGCATACACGGACATACACGGACATACATGGGCATACACAGGCATACACAGGCATACACGGACATACACGGGCATACACGGCATACACGGACATACACGGGCATACACGGACATACACGGGCATACACGGGCATACACGGGCATACACGGACATACACGGGCATACACGGGCATACACGGACATACACGGGCATACACGGGCATACACGGACATACAAGGGCATACACAGGCATACACGGGCATACACGGGCATACACGGACATACACGGGCATACACGGGCATACACGGACATACACGGGCATACACGGGCATACACGGACATACACGGGCATACACAGGCATACATGGGCATACACGGGCATACACGGGCATACACAGGCATACATGGGCATACACGGGCATACACGGGCATACACGGCAGCTCAGGGTCACCCATGTTAGTATTGGTACTGAGGTTCTGGTGCTTCTCATATAAAACTCTCACTCACAGCTACATCTGAGAACGGCAGCTGCCGCTGTGCTGATACTAAATTGGGAGAAACAGACCTCAAATGTAATCAGTGTCCCTGTGAGCAGAGCTGGATTAAG
Organism: Mixophyes fleayi; assembly: GCF_038048845.1. Classification (NCBI taxonomy): domain Eukaryota; kingdom Metazoa; phylum Chordata; class Amphibia; order Anura; family Limnodynastidae; genus Mixophyes; species Mixophyes fleayi. Next base: position 154,125,259 of record NC_134408.1, on the reverse strand, counting down.
GCTCTGGGGGGCCCGGGGTACTTAAGACAGGGGAGCATCTATAATATAACATGGTTATCATTCTAGACAAATACACAGACACTACTGTTAGGTGCACACAGCTCTACCTTCACAAGCAGTACAGTGTGAAGCGGGACATACCTCCCAACTGTCCTTGTAGTTGGACCAAATCCTGACTAAGCGGGACAGTCACCCAAATTCAGGACCGTCCCACCAGATTCAGGACAGTTGGCAAACTGTCCTCTTCTACCTGTCTTGTCACTTTCACCACATGTGGCTGCTGTGTCTTAGATCAGTTGCTGCTTGTCTGGATCCTGGAATGTTTGAGGCCCTAATGGGGACAAAAATGAATACATGAAATGTAGAAAACTCCAACCAGCCTCAACGTTAAATCAATAGCATCCACATTTTATAATTAGGCCTCTCTCTAGCCCCAAAATTTAAATAATATAACTCACATTTAATAAATAAATCTATTTCATCCCTCCAAACAGCCCCAGCAATAAATTAACAGCATTTACATCTAATAACCATTTCCAACAACCATCCCTGGAATTAAATAATTCATATTCATATTTAATAAATAGACCTCATTCTCCCCAAACTTACTCCCATATTCAATTAATAGCCCCCAAATCACCCCATCATAAATTACTAGGCCCCACTATTAAATTAAATTGCCCCATTATCACCCCACAAACAAAATAACACTCATTAATTAGCCAAGACCTACCTCACACCCAAATTACATTGCCACAAGCCCCCTTTGCCCTCACACACTCCATAGACATCAGCCCCTAGTCGTCGTCCCCTTCGCAGCCCTGACACTTACCTTTTAGCCACGCTCTCTTCTCTGTTCACATGGGACGGCACCAGACAAATGGTGCACGTCCCATGTGATATCTAATCCAATAGGCCAAGCAAGGAGCGAAGGATCCAGCTGTACTTTGCTCCGCCCAACCACTGAAGAGGGCGGAGCTATCTGACATCAGGGCCTACTGGGGAATTGCCCGGCTCCCCCGCAGGTCAGTCCGATTCTGCCCATAGATGTATTTTACTTTTATTTAGACCCAGATGTTCTTCACGGCTGAGGTGGGTTCTAGTCTGGGGCTCACTGGAAGAAACGCTACAATTATCCCCTTATTACTGACAGGTTAACATCACAATGGGCTAAACGTATATTTACATTTGTAATATCTGCGACATTTTAAACACTTTTACTTGAAATAACAATGAGTCATTATTAGATCTGTCCATAGCTGCAAACATTACTGATTGGAATATCAGGACAATAACGTTCACACACTTGATCTGCACAAACCAGTTCCAGTTAAACAACTAACAGATCCCACCCTTTTTGGTGGCAAAAATCAGGACTGTTGATTCAACTGCTAAACAATGAAAGAGCCAAGGTGTGGTAAATACATAACAGTGGCCGAGGAGCACAAACCCGAAGGTATAGAGCCACATGCAGACACTGGCATAGCGATGAGGCCCAGCTGTAACATCCCATCTGAAGCAATAATTCCAGGCTGTGATTTCACCTTTTCGCCCCTCCTCTGTAACTAGATCCTGCCCCTTCTTCACCGCTAATAGGTACAAAAGGAGCTCGGAGCGTGAAAACACTTGTAACAATATTGTGTATATATATATATATATATTACTCCAGAAGGGGGATTCATTCTGAGCAGGGGATGTACTATATACTAGCAGAATATGTAGTAAGATACTACCCCTCAAAACACAGTGCCCAATGTAAAATGAGGGTATGTGTTACTAATGGTTATGCAGAGTACGTCCTATGACCGTCATTTGGGGGATAATATCCACTAGGTGATGCTGCTCCGCGATTGGCGCATTTCACATTTTTGCGCTAGGACTCATCTGCATTATCGTCATTATGACACAGCGCTCACACAGACATTGCCGCCAACACTCACTTACATTTCAGACAACGTATCCACGTCCTACATAGAACGCGTTCATCACAATGTTCAGCACAACTCCTCTGATAAACTGACACATCATCAGATACTTTGTTTCACATTCTGTAGATCTGTTTTACTTCATGGTTTTTATTTCCTATTGTATTCACAATGTGTCCTGCAAAGGGAGTAACGCAGACGAGGAACACAGCAGCCATTAATTATTATCTCCTGATAATGTGACATAGGGATAATCATTCCCAAAATCCATTCTGTACAAATCAATCACTTTTTCCCCATTCAGCAATTTCCTTTGGAGAAGATCAAATGAAATCTCTACCATATATAAATAAACAACCGGAATAAGATCATCACTTACTTGTTGGTAACGTTCTTCCATTGAGACAACTCGCAGATCGGAGGAGGACAGAAACCTCAATGTGTGCTGTCCCGTTACTTGATGCCGGGATATTTAAATTGTTGGTGCACATGCAGACTGTACAAATATTTGACCCAACGCGTTTCACCCTAATGGGCCTATATAAGGCTTTAGTGAATGTATAATGTGCTGGGTATATAGCTCTAATGGGCTACTCCCACCACATTATAATAGAACTGGCCCCATCCTATATATCGTACAACATTCTGCCCTTAGATAAAAGTAATTTGGGGTTTTTAATGGTGGTAGATAAGTGTAACCCAACACCTCCCCCCTCCAGGACACATAGAATAATAGAGGAATACAAAGCAGCTAATTGGCTCCTGAAATTGGTTTCCCTGACAAGGTATAGATATCTCAGTCACGTGATCATGTGAATAACACAGAACGAAATTATAGCTCCTTATCAGACAGGGGAATAAGAGGACACGTAACATAATGTAATGTAAGAAATCCACCCATACAATAGATCCGGTGCGAGATCTATTGATGATCTGTTACTGATACAGACATCACTTTCTCATATAACTGTCAGTGTCATGAATTTCATTAAGGGGCAGCAAACACGACATATAGGGCAATACATCTGAAACCTGCCCTATTGCACCAGAGACTTCAGTCAATGTACTCTGGGGCCACAATGGAGGGACCGTCTGCAGCTGAACAGAGATACTGAGACAACCTAAAGAACTGACCAATGTTCCTGCACATAATGACTTATCATTGTGACTTTCATCCTGGTTATACGAGGTCATTATCATGCACTGCTGTACTCCACCTTTACTCATTCTGCTCCTTGTGATAGCTTTGATGTGCTTCCCATACTGAGTACGTAATAACTGAGCTGTATATCAGAGGGTGCAATAGGTGGAAACGCGTTAGTTCTGTGTCATTGCATCCAGCACTTTTCTGAATTAACCTTCTGTGTGCCCCGTATCTAACTTATTGATAAAAAAAAGTCAACAGTAAATGAAATAAATTAGTCAGCACAGTGTTAAATAGCAGACGGACTAAATATATTCATGGAATGGGATCAGATGGGGAGATGAGCAGAAGACTATCAGACTATCAACCCTCCCACTAATTAATTAATATCTCACTACTCATCCACTCCGTGTCACCCCACTTAGATGGTAAGCTCTTATGGGCAGGGCCCTCTATCCTCTTGTTCTCCTGCCTACCCCTATCCTGTCAGTTACCTCTGCCTCCCTTTTTGGTACCTTAGAAGTATATTATAATATTAATAAAGAAGCATTACAGACAATCTGAGTTATATAAAGGAACTGAAGACTGATTGAGAAGAAGGAGCAGGACAGAGTTCTGCTAAATGAAGCCGTCCGCACCCGACCCAATCCTGCTCCATATCTATTGGATTATTATCAGGCATTGGGGTAATTTTGGGGCCTCACATGATGCAGCATTGAGCAGTTACCCAATATTGCTGCCAACATCGCACAACTGCCAATATATTGAGCAGCAAAAACAGAATTTATGGTGGGTTTGGCAATGTTGTTAAATCTGGAATTGAGGTTAGAAGATGAAGACATCAGTGATGAGTATGAAGAATATTTATATATAGAGAATTTAAACTTTTGAAAACTGCAGTTTGATTTATTGTTTCTCTCCCTTTTCATCTGTATGAGGTCGGGCAGATAAGTATAGTCATTTAATAATGAGTATGGCTTCCTTGTCGAGAACTGATGTGAGAATGATGTAGTGATGGGAAATTATTTGAACAGAATAATGGTGAAATTGGTCATCTCCAGTACTGAGAGAGATTTCTGTCTATGAGATGGGATTTGCATGGAATGGGGGTAGTTGTGGTATAGATATTATGTAGATTTGTGGATATTGGTCATGGGAAAGGTAAATGTGGAGCAGTTACTGGTGGTACAGAGGTAGAAGAAGGTCATGTCCAGGATATGGCTACTGTAAGGGGTTGGAGAGTAATCCGAGATGTGAAGAGAAGATTGACAAGAGAGTATTCTGGAAGCAGCAGTATCCTCCGGTTTACCAACGGAGCATAAATGTAAGAATATTAACACCAAGTAAGAGCAGTAGTCATGCAGAAGAGGTGTTGATGAACTGAGATATCAGTCCAGGTGGTTAATAAATGTTAGTGATTCGCGGATCCATGAGCAGGGAGTTTGATATGAATTTCAGATGAGGAGACAGGAAAAGGTGTCAGGGTTGAAGGTGTCACTTGGAGTGTGAGTGCAAGTCGAAGATGCCATAGATATGTGATGGCCAGGGCACCAAGTGATTTGCATATATTACCTGTATATATATTAATACAGGTAAGTTGTTGTCACTCAGAGGGCTTCATGTAGAGTTGGCCACAAAAATGTTGGACAAACCTACTTCTAAATTGTGCTTGTATGTGTGCATTTAGATTTCCACATATCTTAAGATACGTGCAACTCATAATCTGGCTTATAACTATGTCCATTGCAAATATGCATCTGTCAACATCATCTTCACAGAAAATGACACTACGCCGATGGGACCTGGAAAGATTCACGTCTTCAGGATACACATATAAGTCACACGTATCTCTAAGGGGCGTAGTTCTCAAAACCACACACATCGCCCCAAGCGCAAGGGACCACACATCTAAGCTGCCATCTAAGTCCGGCTGTATATGGTATGCAAGCGCAGTATGGATATGAGTATTTTAACGCGATGACCTTACATCAGGTCCTCAGAGCGTATTCAAGAGGCTTTATGAAAATGTAGTTTGGTTGGGGCTAGGAACAGAAATCAGAATAATGCTGTTATTCACCCTTTAGGGAGAGGTTGGATAGAGGAAGCAATGTACAAGGACCATATTGGAGATATGTTTCAGGCAGGAGGTGTTATCAGGAACGTCAGGATAAGAAGATGTCTTCTAGCTTTAAAGATTTGTTTTGTTTAGTTCTTATTTCCACCCAAAAATCTTTATCTCACAATACAAATGAACAGAACTAAGTGGAATGGATTCCTTTCACCCTATCTGGGACAGAACAGAAACGACATGGTGGATTTTATGTCACCACAAGTTATCTGAGGCCATATGTGCCCCAGTCTACACATGGATCAGACATGTGACTCATCCTCATGTCTGAACTATCACTCTGACCCATGTGTCTGGCCCATGTGTCTAATCCATGTATCGTATCCATGAGTCTGATCCATGTCTGGTCCATGTGTTTGAACCAGTTGTCTGATCCATGAGTCTGAACCAGCTGTCTGATCTATGGGTCTGATCCATGGGTCTGATCCATGAGTCTGATCCATGGGTCTGATCCATGAGTCTGATCCATGGGTCTGATCCATGGGTATGATCCATGGGTCTGATCCATGAGTCTGATCCACGAGTCTGATCCACGGGTCTTAATTTGAAATTTGACTTCACTCCTCCCACAAATGTTTATGTTCCTGTATTTTGAAACCCAGCTTCAATTGGCTTTGTAAAAGGGTCACAGAAATGTTTGTCACACATTTTATTTTCATTAAAAACAGAACTGAACAGCAGCACGGAGGCTGAACGCTGTGAGGGTGGAAGAAGCGGTCACACCTGCCGGTCACCATCCTTGTCTCTCTTACTAGCTTATTCCGAGGATGACTCATTGTCTGCAGCTTTTACCATGTGAATAAGTCAAGAATAAAACCTTCTACATTTACCTTTCATGTTTTCTATTCACTTTGGAAAATAACTATTATCTTATATTTTAAAATTAATTTCAGTTTATACCTCTCCTTCACAATTTTGCACCCCAAAAATGTTGCTCCCCCCAAAAGCCTGGTGCCTTATGCTACAGCCTAGTCAGCCTATTGGATAATAAGTCCCTGATCAGCTTTGTGATCCATGTAGTATGGACAACAGGGCTGAGGACCAATTTCTATTTCACTTGTTTTTACCAACTTGTTAAGTTTCTGACAGCTGGTGGCTGTGGTTTCATTCTGCGATTTGTGTGGTTGATGCTGTGTAAGCTGCAGCCACCTAATATTTATACATTGTTCTGGTATCATTCTGTCACTGGTGCCATCGTTATAATGTAGATGACCAATATGGTGCACGGCGCTGTCCTTCTGCTGTCCTGCCATTGTACTGACAGTGATCTGTCTGTGCTACAGGTTATAATAAAACATATTATTACCTGAGCATTAAACATTTATCACAATCTCAGAGGCCGACAGTAAAACAAGGCAGATTCAGCCTATATAGCAGAAAGGATCCAGCAAATAGTAAATTGAAATGTGAATTATAAATGCAGCCTCTTGCCCATAGCGGGTGTACGGCGGATGAGAGGATAGAAGTGATGCTGAGCCCGGGTACTCCACAGCTGCGACTTTACTAACGGGCACACTGAGGTGACGGGGAAGGACAGGAGAGAAGACCTATCCTGCCAACGATTAATGGCAGCAGCAGACTTCCCATAAGACAACATATTAGTACTAATACTCTATGTGGTATGAAGCCAATCTCATTATGTGATCTGTATGCTTATTGGTCCTCATTGTGCTGAATAATAATAAGAGATATCTGGTACATTGGTGTAGCCAGGGGCACCGAGAGGGGGAGGGGTACAACTTACCGGGGCCTGCGGTAGGAACAAGGTAGCTGGAAGACTGGAGAAGGAGTCCGGAACCAAAGGTCAGGCCTGGCAGCAAACAAACTTGTCCAAAGTCCAGGCAGAAGTCAGGGTCACAGGCAAATTCAGGCAGAGGTCACAACAATGAATCAATCAGAATGTCAGGAAACAAGCAGAACAGGGAACCAGCATGTCAGCAACACACAGGCAGTGGACGCTATAACCGGCAGGGAGGCTAAGCCCTCCCTGCCGGACTGGGAGCACAGGAGGGAGAATTAGTCCCAGCAGGAGACTAATAAATCTCTAGTATTTGCTCACGCGCCTGGCTGCCCCCTTAACTTACCTTTCAATCGCCTTGTTCTCCAAGTCAGATCCCCTTCTCTCCTTCTTTGCTGAGTCTCCGTTCTGCGCTCCTCCATGCTGTGCTCGCAGTGACATCATGCCTGACATTCACTGCGAGAACAGCATGGAACAGAGGAGCAGGGAGGGAGCCGGATCGCCAGCTGACCTGACCACCTGATCTGAACGGTCAGGTGACTGCAAAAGGTAAGTTGTTCTTTTTTGTTTTGTTTGTTTTTTACCAGATTTTTTTTTTTACAGGAGTCCTGCCTTGGGCCCCCTTTCCCCCTGGGCCCCTGGGCACCTGCCCATTGTGCCCAGTCAGAAAGACGGCCCTGGAGCAGGGCCCTCTGTGGATCAGGCCCCTCTGTGGAGCAGGGCCTTCTGTGGAGCAGGGCCCTCTGTGAATCAGGGCCCTCTGTGGAGCTGGGCCCTCTTACCTCCCTGTATGTATTACCCAGTATTGTTTTATTACTGTTTGTTCCCAATTGTAAAGTGCTACGGAATCTATATATATCTCTATCTATATCTATGTCTCTCTCTCTCTCTCTCTCTCTCTCTCTCTCTCTCTCTCTCTCTATATATATATATATATATATATATATATATATATATATATATATATATATATATCTATGGGCAGCTTATGGGGAAGAGAGGGGCATAAACAGTGTGAACAGCAGGTGGGTGACCAGGCACAGTGGACGGGGAGCGGGCACAGTGGACGGGGAGCGGGCACAGTGGACGGGGAGCGGGCACAGTGGACGGTGACCAGGCACAGTGGACGGGGAGCGGGCACATTACATCATATTTAAGGCACCGTTCTGCTTTTACAATATTATTCCCCAACATTGAATTAAATGAAACATGGAGAAACAAGGAAACAATTGTTTATATATGAAAGTGTAAGAACCTCTATTCATTACTAGTAGAAGTGTCGCTCATTGGCTCAGATACATAGTAACTCACGTCTTCTCTGCAGGGTGTTATTATCCTTACTTATACATACAGGGGAAGGAAAGATGTTGATCAGTGTTTTCATTGTAACTCTAATTAATAATTGGATTTCAATCTTCGTCAGCATCCTGCAGTATTATTACCATGTCTGAGGGATAAACCCTTTATCCTGTGTATGTAAATCTTTATACAGTAGAAGAGCACCTCTCTGCCCCATAACAGTGATCATCTGTGGATGAGAAATGTCCCAGTCACTGAGAGAGCCCACAGGACATCCCCAGCTCGAGGACTAGAGGATACAGAGTTAAACTGATAATGATTTATGGGTAAAGACATGCGGAAAATCACAGCAAATACTCACACACAATTAATTAAAGAAGAGGATTCTGGGTCATAGGAAACGTGTGGTTCCCAGTGACCTGTAGCGTGACCGGGGATTAGTGATGGTGATGTCTGTGTGTTATAGTCTAATGATGGCCATGTGTGTATGTAAGTATGTGTGTATGTATATATATGTATGTATGTATATGTATGTATGTATATGTAAGTATGTGTATGTATGTATATGTGTATGTATGTATGTATATGTGTATGTGTATGTATGTATATGTGTATGTATGTGTATATATATGTATATATGTGTATGTATGTATATGTGTATGTATGTATATGTGTATGTATGTGTATGTATGTATATATGTAGGTATGTATGTATGTATATATATATATGTATGTGTATGTATGTATGTATATGTGTATGTATGCATGTGTGTATCTATGTATATATATATATATATATATATATATATATATATACAGTATATATACAGTATATATATACACACACATGAATATCTACAGTGTATATATATATATATATAAGTTAACCCGTGCATGATAGTCATGCATTCTAGTGAAATCAAGATACTTAAGGTCTTAAAAAGGTTCTTGTCATGCATTTGGACCTAGCCCAGACCTCCTCAGGGGAAGAGCGTTAGTTCCCGACGCAAGCGGCCTTTTTAATGTGTGTTCATGAGGTAAAATTACCTCACGAAAATGAGTTTGACCCCTCAACTCGTAAATTTAGCCTTTACTACCCCTCCCACGGGGGGAAGGGGGGATGATGGAAGTTAACTGACTTGACTATTCTAATTTTTTTGTCAAATACTGTCAGTATACTAAATTTCAGGTCAATTGGATGAGCCCTTTCTGAGAAAATTGTTTTTTTCACACACACACACACACACTAACGCACGCCCCTACACATGTGTGTTCATGAGGTAAAATTACCTCACGAAAATGAGTTTGAGTCCTACCAAATTTCAGCCCTTTTTGAATTTTTTTTCCCACACACACTAAGAATTTAGTAGGTCAGTGTATAACTCTGCCCAGCAGGTGGCGCTGCAACTTGTTTTTTTTTTTTTTCACACACAGACGCCACTAAGCATTTATATATTAGATATATACACACGAATACATACAGTATATACATATATATATTGTGGCAATGGGAGTGGTTTTCCACAGGCCTCTCAGAGTGGAATTAGCTATAGAGCTAACAATCTGCAGGCAAAAGGCTGCAGACCAAGTTAGATACAGGTGTAGCACTATTCTCAAGTTCAGTAATGTACAGGTCAGAGACATGTTGTAAAGTAAATGTAAAAAGTAATTTACTTGCATGCTTTAACGTGTCTGTATCCACAGAGCTGATAGGGGTGTCTGTGCTGATTAGGCGTTACAGAACACCTGAGGAGCCATCCTTTACAGACAAGGTGGGAGTGTCGCCTGTCAGTCATCCAAGCCTGTGGGAGGAGACCTGTGTATTTAACCTGGACTTGTGCTCTTGTCAAAGGTGACTGACGCTGAACTAGTTGGCCAGTCAGTAGTGAGCTGGGCTATGTCTAGTTAGTGTTTAGGGTCACCAGGAGGTGCAGGTAAAAGTATTGCTTGCTGGTGTCATCCTGACAGAAGTGTTATTTATTGTGATGCCAACAATAAATATGTTTGATTTAAAACAAGAAGTTTCGTGTTGCTGATGTCTACTGGGTATTCTTGCAACAGAAGGTAACAAAAGTGCCATGAGAAAGGGGCGTATTGATACAATATATATATATATACACACTACAGAAACGTATATCTATTTTTCTTCAATGTAAACATCTATGTAACTAGTTTACCTTGCAAATTATCGCTGTCTCAAATGAGCTCAGTGGTTAGCACTTCTGCCTCACAGCACTGCGGAAATAAGTTTAATTTCTGACCATGATCTTATCTGTGAGGAGTTTGTATGTTCTCCCCGTGTTTGCGTGGGTTTCCTCCAGGTGCTCCGGTTTCCTTCATTTGTATGCCGTCCGCTCGCTGATCCATCCGCTCGCTGATTGTGATCCTCTGCCGCCATGATTTACACAGATGCCCAAAAATGATCCAATTCATTTTGATCTGGGTACAGCGATCATTTGGGGGCAATTTGCAAATATTGAGGTTTATATTTGTGTACGTTCGGTCACGTTTATCTTGAGGACAAGACAAGGAATATAAATAAGAAGTGGTGAGATAAGAAGTGATTTAGGGCCTATTTATGAAGCCCTGAACAATGCGGAAACGGCTGCTCCACATGGATTTGGCATTTTTAAGTAAAATGTTCAATTAAGAGAAACCTACCCCAGGGCAGCCAGCGGCCGCTGTGCCCCATCCACACTTATCTCCATTATTGTTTTATTGTTTTATCATCTTTACGTTTTCTTCTGCAGATTGCGCTGTGTTTCTAGAACCGGGTGCACTACAGGTACCAGGAGCCCCTGTCTGTGTATTATAAACACCACATTCTGTATTATGAGCATCTGAGGCCGGTTTCCAGGTGGATTTAATAAAACTGCCGGGTTTGTAATTCCAGCTGAATTTACCGCCCCCGGGGAAGTCTCCAAGAGCCAAATCACAGCAGATTTATAGCAAAGAGAAAACATCCAGCAAGGAATCAATTCAACTTATTTACTTGCAAAGTATTTGGCAAACGAGCTCATCTGAATTCCTTCCCAGCGAATGACAAATAGATGCTAATTAGTATTGTGCTAATAAAGTGTTACATGCCAATTATGTCTAGAGAATAACAGGATTAATAACTGTTCCCTGGCATGTTCTCAGCCTCTATATATCTTTCTTGTGTTACATAACCACAATCTGATTATGTGTCATAGCTCAGACCCATAAAATCACATTTCAGAGCTGGTTCATTAACCAAAATGAAAGAATTGGGCGTTTTATTTAAAATGCAGGTAATTCAGGTGTATGTACGTCTATGGTCAACTACAAGCGTTTCTGATGAATACGAGTCTAGGTCCGCTCTGCTCCAACAGACAATACACTGCTGGATACAACAAATACATAGGTGGAATATGAAATTCCAAAAGAACGCAAAGATGAAAAAAATATTCAATTAATGTCATCTCTTGATGTTATAATCATTAATAATTAAACATTTTTTTTAAAAACTTTTTTTTAAAATTTTTTACCATAAAATACACTTATTAGGATGTTATTAACGTCTACAGAACATAAAATACATTGTTACAGTTGCAGCTGATTGCAGACACATGTTCTAGCTGTATACACAGCAGTCATCACTAGTAATCAGCACTTACACCCGACCTGTAGCGGGTACAAGTGATACGACAGTAAAACATGAACCTCAAGCTTGGCGCTCCCTTACTGTACATTGATTTAGTGCGTACGCCCAGTCCCCTCCCTGTTCTGCCCATGAAATCGCAGGCTGCAGACTGTAGTAAGGGTCCTTAGCACCTGCAGATGACCTGTACGTTGCTGCATTCACTGGCGTATGACCCAGTACTGGGCTGCGCAGAACAGTTTTCTGTAACACAGCACATACCAGCGTTTACGTTCCTTCATCTGTCTCCACCCTACGAAGTGCAGCTCATTTCTTTCTACTTTCTATAAATGGAACTACTTATATAACATCTGACATAGCTACAAGATGAGCATTTAGCCTGTAGTATGTCTGCAAACACTGCGGCTCAGTTATAGATGGCGGATGGCGGTTTTTATGGTGTAAGTGTAACATAATGTCCCCTATCTGGGTTTGTCTTGGACCTGTGGCCCCTACACCTGGACAGAATGATGGTGGGCGCACACTATAAGGTTATAAGATGACCACGAGATCTGCCTCCGATCTGCCCCCTGGATGTGTAAAGATGCGTCATGATGATGACATCAGCAGCACTAACGAGATGCTCCTGATTGGCTGCCTGTATATTGACCCCCCCCCCAGCTTCATTTACTAGCACTGTGGCTGTATTATGACGAGTTTTGTTCATCATTTCCATTTGTAACACTACTGGAAAGGAGATTCCCATATAGCAGTAACGGCAGATGGGGGTCTCTATATTTCATTATATTTTATAAGGAAAATGTGGATTTCACATTTATTAGTAACTCTGCTATGACACATTTAGGTTATTGGAGCCTCTGAATGACTCGCCCCCCTCACAGGTTGGGGGATATACAGCCAGAGCATAATATATGTATAATGTACATATATATACTTTATTCAGTGAGTCACAGGGGTAGATATAGGCACTTCTGTCCGCAGTATAGCAGCGCTGCCTCTATTTATTAAAGTTTCATTTTCTGTCGCCGCTTATACGACTATAGATTATCATCTATAACCGAAAGTTATCATTAAACCATCGCTGAGAGATACTGGCCCAAAGAAGGGTGACCTTCAGGTGTAACCCAGAACCCAACAATCACAATTTGGTCCTTCTCAGAGTCTCTCAGATCCTTACATTTGCCCATTTTTCCTGCTTCCAACACAACAACTTCAGGAACCAACTGTTCACTTTCTGCCTAATATATCCCACTCTCTGACAGATGCCATTGTAATGAGTTAATCAATGTTATTCACTTAATGCTTTGGCTGATCGGTGTAAACGTTGTATAAAAATAACTTGTAGCATTGTCTTCTTATATATTGGTCCACGTTAGTGGTGGGATTTAAGTCCCTCTACCAGATACCAGTGATTGGACAGCCAGGATTTATTTTACTGAGCATCCTGTATAGTCTGAGCCGGGATAAGACCCGGTGGGACTCTAGGCGAGAAAAGCAAAATTATATATCACAAGTATCTAATGAAATAAAACATATATATATATATATATATATATATATATATATATATATATATATTACATGGCCAAAAGCATGTGGACACACGAGCATCACATTCATTTGTATTTGTTGAACTGCTACTTTCAAAACCATAGACATTAATGTGAATCTGGCTACAACATCCGTCACTCTTCTGTGAAGTTTTCCACTAGATCTTAGTACATGGCTGCGGGGACTCAGCGTGTAAACAGACACAAGAGCATTAGTGATGTTGGGCGATAAGGCCTGGCTCGCAGTCATCGCTCACAGTCATCGCTCACAGTCATACACCCCAATAATGAAAGAAAACACAGATGGTGGCCAGTGGGCCCCCTGGGGATTAGCAGGCCCTAGGTGAAGCCTAGATTGCCCGGCCTATATTGTAGGAATATTGAGGTTAAGTAGGTGTCGAAACCTTCCAATGAGTTATATGGTTCCGAATATCAACTGCCCATAATCTGATACTAACAGAGCCTGCTCGGGATGAGCGTGGTTCATATTTAAAGTTAAATGGGTTTGTTAAGTTTCTATTCTGTGCCTCTGGTATGGCGGGGATAACTAGTGGTCTCATTTTCGGCCGTACTGAAATCAGAACATGGGAATGGTTGGTCCAAGCCTTGTGTGGCGGTACAATAAGTTACATTTGGCTCTTGGAGCTCATTTATCCAGATGGATCCATTGATCTGTGTTCAGCAATGTGGCTGCTGGTTCCTGCTCAATGCCCAGTGAGCGGCAATGACTTTAGTCAAAGGTGGTGAGATCACTCTTAGTAAATGTGAGTTTTGCAGGGTGTAATATGGAGTGGATCCCGGAGGGAGATTCTGTCCTTGTGAGCTGGACTTTTGGAGCTTTGTGGTTTGAATCCTCGCACAGTGCGGTCTCTGTAAACTGGATTTTATATTTGGGGTTGGTCACAAAAACACAAGAGTGGAGGGATCTGAAGTGTGTTAAGGTAATAAAGACATTCAGCGGCAGTGTTATTCCTTCTAAGTTTATTATTCCAGAGACATTCAGACGACTCCGCTGATGGTAAAGGTCAGCCATGTCTTCCCACAACTGCTGGTAATTGTTTTTACAGAACCCTTTCACTGTAGAGGCCACATGAATTCCTAAATATCCACCGTCTAATCGTCTTAGTGTCTGGATAAGAATCTGAGATTTTTCAGGTTGACTTTTAAACCCAACACGAATCCCCAGAATATGTTTTGAAAGATTTGGTGGGACCGGGTTCCCCCAACAATGTGCAAAACAAATTCTGTATCAATCTCAGCATGGCGCCTCCTATATATAATGCATGTGCGCTCACTGGGATGTCTAGCGGAGTCCAGAAGAGTTATCAATGTTAGGATGCGCCGGTTCCAGTCCGTAAGGGTGTTTGAGGACGGCGTTAGCAGTGGGGGTCAAGCTCCGATATCTCCGATCTTCTAATCATAAATAGCATAGTTACTTTAAACTGCTATAATCCCTTAAAAACTGCCATTTTTGGGGGATTTACCATCAAATGAACCTCTGAAGTGGTTCCCTATATCTTCCAGACTAAGTGGTGTCAGTGCCGAGAGGAGACTTAGAGTCCTGCCCCCAGCTCTGGCAATGTAAAATGTCTGAGGGGTCAGTCTGGATTGTTTGATGGGGTCGGTGTCTGGTCTACATACATCTAAACCTGTGTAAATAAATAGCACAAAGGGACACATATAACACTGTGTTCTGGTGGGATCGGTGTGTGCACTTGGAACAGGTCTCCTAGTAACTGCTAATAAACTAAATTATTATTAAATCCTGCAAGTCCTGGGGAATACCTGTCCCTTCCCTGCTGTGTTTCTGTGACCAATGGATTAAAGCTCATAGTTTAACCCCCTCCTCCCCTCGCCGCTTCCTGCGCTGAGCTTAGAGCTCTGCCAGATATCCGCAGTACGTGGTCAGGAAAGATTCAGCCAAAGCGACAACAAAGAAGGGCTGCAGCAGCTACGTAGTGCCCAGGATGTAGGAGCAGTTCCAGGTACCAGTGAGAGAAAGAACGCCGGGGCCTTTACCAACACTCCTGTCCAGTGGGTGTTAATAAATAGATAAAATTACTGAAATTTATTATGTGGCACTACTGATCCCAGCAAACCCTTATAGTCATTCACTGCTTGGGTATCACTTGTAGAACTATAACCGTCAGCATGAACTGGCATCCAGGGCTGGGACGTGTAGTGTCATATATACCTCCACGTCATGTGTGCAAGTCTACATGTACAACTGCAGAAATAGTGCAGATAAATGGTTAAAGGGATCACTGTGTATGTTCCCGTAAACTTTACATCAACCTTAGAATTCTAAACATTTGCATGCAAATAAACACACGGAGACTTGTATAAGCTATTAAAAGATTGCCTGAGCTTTTATTATAATTTGAACTTTAACTAGACCTATGGTGGCGGAGAAAGGTCCCTGCGAAACAGCTCTCAAGCTGACAACACTATATCACCAGTGGACCGGCGCAAACCGCCGTACGTCCACCACCACGGGGAACAAATCCCGTCATCACTAGCGCTGAGTTGGCGTCAGAGTGACTGCCCCTTACAACTCACGCTGCCCTCCCTCACCGAGCCGGACAGGGACCCTCCTCACCGAAGGACCAAAAAGGGAGTTACTGGTGCATCAACGGGGGGCAGTGACCTACGACAACTACCTGCGCGCCCAGAAATCAGCCGCTGAACGCAGTGCCAGCCTACCGCAACATTACCCAGAAATACTCGCAACGAGGAGTGGGTGGGTGGGATCTCGTGCTGTGGAATGAGGCAGAACCGGAAGTACAGCCTTCTTCACCAATCAAGGTCCCTCCCACTGAAGCACACATTGGTCGGGCCACAACCTATGTTAACCCCTTCAGGTAAGAGTTCAGCTTACTTCAAACCCTGTCGCCCTTTAAGTGCATTCGTCCTATGCAGCCTTACTTGTCAATATGGTGAGTATAGATATTAGTAATAGCTGGAGGCTCAGATAGACTTCATTAAGTTTTTTGAAGAACGTTCTGAAAGATCACATAACTGCTTTCTTTAGCACTTGCTTCATAGGGTTAATAGCCCTTTGTTTTGGTTGAGTTGCATTAACCACGTGGTGAACACAGCGCTGAGTATACCCCCCATAGCTGCAGGAACGCTCCTGTGTGTACGAGCCCTTCTACAACTTGTGGTTTAACCATATAGAGCGGAACGGTCGGAGAGCTTCTGGCTCCCACTCTCTGATCTAGAACGTGGATCATGGATGGGATTATTTCTTCAAGCGATGGCAGCACATTTCTGTATGTGGAATATGGAGTCAGTTCTACACTATATATGGAGTAAGTCCAGTGTAAACCACCTCTGGGCCTCCTCCTTCTGCTTCTCCAGCTCCATGATTTTCTGCTCCTGCTCCTTCGTCTTCTCAGCCTCGATGTCTTCTGCTTTTCCAGCTGCTGATTACTGTGTATAGATCACAGTTTCTTTATCTGGTTATTATTTGCAATATTTGCAAAATGGCAATCAAGCAAAATCCCCCAAACAGGCAGAGAACACACAATCCCACTGATACATCTATTGATAAATAGATAGCTGTGACTTCTAGTCTTAGTAATTGTTAGTGTTACACAGAGGAGGTCACAGGTGCAGACCACCAACCACATCCACACTACAGTCAGCGGACATCACACTAATGAGCAGCCTGGTTGCAGCACAGCTTATTCTTTCATGGATCTCACTATTCACCGGGTAAGACATAAATAGACTAAACTGACTGTATACAGTGCTAATAATGTGATATAATATCACACAAATTATAATTATAATTCCATGCAACAATTGAGATCATGGTAATACATCTTCTTCATAACTAGTCCTTAAACAGCTTTTAAAAATGTTGAACATATTGTGCTTATTCTGTGATACAGATTATAGTACGACCAGATACTGTGCGCACGTTTGGACACTTACTACAGTATAATATTGCGCTCATTATATGCACATCATACATATCTCCCAAACACCCTGATTCTGGGGGATTGTCCCGCCAGCAGCCAGGATATTTTTCCACGTTTACTGGCAATTTCTTTAGTCTCTGGTGTCTTATTATTTCAGCGTTTCTAATACCACGATGAATTAACTTGATATTAAGCGCCCCTCAGTGAGTGACAGTGCTGCAGTCTATGTCACACCATGGGCCTGATTCATGTCTGGACACAGCTTGTACGCATGTTCCATGTTAAGAAGAGCACGCAACCTGTGCACAGTTCTGTCCGTATTCAAATCCAAGGGTATCTCAAGATACATTTCTGTTTGAGTCAGTGTGGAGGTGGCTCTGTGTGACCCGTGCTTGATGTACGTAGACACAAAGAACTGACTGCTGTATACACACATGCAATAAAATTCACATCAGAATGGATAAAACATTTTTTTTAATCTTACATTAAAATAACAACTGTCACAATCAGCACTTACCTGAGCCTGCGTGACGTGTGTGACAAAGGGTTAATCAAAAACAAACACCTGGTCTGTCTAAAATGATTAAATCCCTATCTATGCCACACACTAGCTCTGCCATACCAATTATGCCACCACTAAGGTTTTTTGTGAAGAGCTAACACTCTTATTTAGGAAGCCTTAGATTCTCCCTTAAATCTATCACAATTTACTTTAATCAGAGTTATCATAAACCACAATGTTCTCCCGGTTTCAACTATGTAGCGTTTTTACCAAAATGTTGCGTGAATTTGTAAGAACACAGAGACTTGAACTTATTAAGTGTAATTTACTATGGAAAATACATCCAAAATGCTGAAGACAAAACAATTAATAAAATGACATACAAATATAATGCAATGGTTTCTTATTAAATAAAGGGGATAAACACAGAATTGTTAACTTACGTATAATCAAATTTCTGGTGCTGCAAGAATCAGAAAAATGGGGCTTTCTTCAATATCAGATTGACTCCCTAAAGTGACTCCCTAAAGTGACTCCCTAAAGTGAACCTTAATCTTAACTCCATATATTTAATTCTCGTAAAATCTTTTTATTTGTGAAACTTTCACTCAGCTCAACATCATATAAAGGAGTAATAAATAAATCTGTTTCTGACTTACAGTTTTACTTCTGATTTATTTTCTTCTGAAATCAGCCCATTAGTGGCTACAAATCACTTCTCTGCTTCCACAAAGAAAATGTCTCATATTTAAGATTTACATACAGTCATTTCATCTAAAAGATGGATGATACGACTGTATCCCAAATATACAGAGAGCTAAGTACTGACATCCACGTTCTCTATCTTTAGGGAAGTGACATCGCCTTAAAGGAAAATACATTCTGAGAGAAATTATATTGTAAATGCAACTGGAATGACCACTGAAATATGAATAAAATATGTTTATGCACAAACTGAAAGTGCAGCTATTTTCCTGTCTGTATAAAGCGTCAGCGCTCTACAGTTATATGGGGCTCAGTAAACCCTCAGAACTCATCAACATGGAACCACCTGACCGACAACAATGATCCACTATTATCATTTTTAATCTATTTAAAATATAAAATGGTGCCCCAAGCATGCTACCCAGGCCATCCCAGAAATGGGCAAGGGGTGTAGCTGGGCATGAAGTTGGGGTGGGGGTGCCTCTATCAAAGCCCCACATCACGATACTACCTGCACAGCAGCTGCAGACTGTGATGATGAAACAAAGGAACCCCAGTATAGATGGCAATAACCAGGCTACTGCGTCCCTCACCAGTAGCAGCTCCTGTTTTCCTTACAGCTGATCACAAGTACTCAGCTGCCCCCAGGAGTCCAGCATTTAATTAGTGACCCACAGGCTCTGTAACAGCTCTAGAAGGAGGTGGAGACAGATACAGCAATAACAGAGTCCTGGAACCCAGGCAGAAGATCTGTGCTTCTGAGAAGGTGGTGCACAGGAGGCTGGCCCAAGGTCAGGGGATTTATCCAGGAGTAATGTCAGAGCCAGGAACAAGTCCGCAAAGCTGGAGACCCCGAGAGAGGACAGAGCAGGTCAATATACGGGCTAAGAGCAGGTGGCAAAACTATAATGATCAAATCCAGGCCAAACTCAGGGCCAGGAGACCATTGCTGGGTCAAGACACTCAACAGAACCACTGCACCAATAATGGGCACTGAAGGCCTAAACTAGCCCCAGTAAATAGAGGCCGACCTCCAATCAGATGGGGGAGGGGTGTAAATGCCTGGATCAGATTCAGGCTTTATCTGTTCTTATTGTGTTATATGTGTTACTGTGGTTATCAGTTTTATCAATACGAAATTATCCCAGGTCATTTCCAAGACCGTTATTTATAAGTCAATTATTATCAGGAGCCCCTGATTTATACCACTGTTATGATATTGTATTATATGGATGTGTTTTAATCCGGATATGATGGTGAATTTCCCCTTATTATGATGCATTTGGTCATATTTTAGGGCTCTGTCCCACTTTCCCGCGTGTGGGAGTGTTGGGGGAAGGGAGGCATGCAATGAGCAGCCTAGCGTGTTGAATTGGCCACGCCCCCATTGAGACATGGCCACGCCCCCTTTCCCGCTGATATTGGGAAGTATGAATATGGTGGGTGTATAGTAACATCGCCATGAGTAGTACTTTGCCTCTTTTTGGTGGGGCCTCTACTATCCCTGCGGGTACCTAAGGGAAGCATGGGAAGGATTTTATGGCCCTAGAAGGCTCTAGGTCACATGGGGTTTTCACTATGCATTTATGGCGCCCTGCAAGGGGATCCGTGTGATGTGTAACTAGACAGAAAACTTTCTAGGGATTTTACACTTCAAACATTTACATAAAACGCCAAAATTATTCCTGATGTGTCTGTGAACGCTGCATAATTCAGTAAAATTCATTAATTATTCAAGGCACAAATAACGCTTTAAAGAACGTGCACTATCATAAATAATTCTCAAGTCAAATATTTATGTTGTGTTACTGATTAAACATTGATAAAAACAGGACAAGGAGCTGGCGTGGATACCTGCTGCTCTGTTTAATTATAGTTATTATTTCATTGTATTCACAGTGGTCTTCTACCAGCAGAGTATGAGAATCTGTGTTGCGGGGTGTGAAGCCCACACGGCCAGTTAGACAGAGACAGATGTATTTAGGAGGAGTGTGGTTGGCCACGGTCATTCTACAGGTCTCTGACAAACTAGCAGTAGCCCTCCGTGTATACGGATTCCCTGCTGATAGCGCCTACTGGGTCTCACAATGGACACTGTACTTTTCTGTCCATCCTGCTGTGTCCTATCAGTGGGGTGACACACCAAGTGTGAGGGTTAGAGAGTGCAGGAAGATGGAATCAGTATATTCAGTATATGGGATAATCCTTTAATAAACGCAGCTATAACAGGGATTATTGGCCATATTGACATATACAAAGAACACAAGAAGAGTCTTTACTAAGGATGAAACACCTGTCTGCTTTTTTGCAATTGCACCAAAATTCTGACTTAGTGCATTAAGATGATGGCGAATTGGGGATGCCAAATTTTCTCTTTCTAAAAGGAGGGACTGGGCGGCTCCTTGGTGAACGCAGGTCAGCGGCTGTAAGGCACCTGGTTCTGTAATCAGATGTGTTGTTGTAGAACAAGAGTTTCTGCTTTTAGCACAGAGGTAACAGAAACACAAGAAAGAGCACTCGAAAACTCATATAATTAAACACGAAAATATAAAAAGAGAAGTCATGAAATACAGTCAGTACTGACGCCCCCCCTCGTTCCCATTATTTATATAAAGTACAATGAAGCAACTCTGTGACACTAAGGGGTATATTTACTAAACTGCAGGTTTGAAAAAGTGGATATGTTGCCTATAGCAACCAATCAGGATCTAGTTATCATCTATTCAATGCATTCTACAAACTGACAGCTAGAATCTGATTGGTTGCTATAGGCAACATCTCCACCTTTTTCAAAACCGCAGTTTAGTAAATATACCCCTATTTACAATTAACTGCTCCTTTCCCTCATCTGCAGCAGGCAGCCTTGTTAGGAATCAGGAGCTTTTCTCACTAATCAGGCAGACAGTGACTGACACACTTGCAGACTTGTTCTGTACAAATGCGGTATGCTGATTGGAGCATTTATACAGAGGGGTGGTGCCAGTGATGTATTGGATTCCATCAGGATACAGTTCTAAAATGTGGGAGGAGTTTCAACTGCCTGTAATGAAGCAGGGAGACAATAATGTACCTTATAACAGAGCTGCAGCAAAATGTCAGGGTAACACTGACCAGTGTATTTCACCTCCATAGTTATATGAAAATGTCCAATTTGGGTTTATAGGTCCACAGGGCTCTGCCATGTTGGTGCACACTCCATGGTCTGTCAGTCATTCTCTGTGACACCGTATGCTGCATTGTGTATAAGACACGTCACAGCTTAGAACATGACCCTGGTCTCTACTAGGCTGCTGGTAACTAAATCCATGCAGGACGCCTGGAGGGGACGGCTTCCCTCTTCCTAACCCCTCTCTTTTTCCAGGTGCTTATTGGGAAAATTCAATAATGAATTAATTCAATAATAAGAGGCTAAAAAATGCCAGACTTACTCCCGGCTTTATATTAATGTCAGTGACACCAAGTACTATTATTATGGGCCAGGCTTCTGGCGAATGTGGGCACACGTTTCAGGAGTGCTGGGGAGGGATTAGCTGCCTCCGCAGATTGATTCCAATATATTTACTTATATATATTATACAGTAAAAGTGATACAAATATGCAGAAAGCAGGAAGTGATTCCATCTCCGTCTGCTGTTGCTGTAGCTCAGAATCGGTGATCACAGTAAGTGGATGGGTTATAAAATAAAACCAGATGATTTGACAGAGCTTTTCTGTCCTTGTTTTAGATTTTCTTTTAATTCCCTCAAGAAAATGTCCAATAGGAGAAGGACGCAGCGTGAAGAGATGAATCAGACTCTTCTTATAGCTGATTTATTATTGACTGGTAAATATCAGAGCTGACAGGTGTCTGGAAGGAGTTTGGGCCTCTAGAATTGATTAAACACCGGGACATACTTTATTTCTATCAAAAGTGACTTTATTATAGAGAACTTTAATCCAATATCATTCCTGGTTTGTATAATGAAATCACAAGATGAGACCAGATAAACGTCTGCTTCTGGACTCTGAATTATAATGATCTATTTACGTCTACTGCGAACAATTAAATCAGACCCATAGACCATATACTGCATTACAAGGATATTCTATACAGTGTTATATGTACAAGTACATACTGTTCTGTGAGACTGTATACTTTATTCTAAGGATGTCCAATATAATTATATACTGATCTGTCAGACCATATACTGATTACATTGTACAGATATACTATACATTGTTATTTATACAATGATATACTGTTCTGTCAGATCATATACTGATTACATTGTACAGATATCCTATATGTTGTGATATATACAATTATATACGGATCTGTCAGACTGTATACTTCATTCTACGGATGTTATATATAACTATACACTAAGTTTAATTATTTTTCTATGATTTCATTGCAAATCTTTTAACTAAGGAGGACACCACCCAGGGGCAGATTTCTAAGCTGCAGCGCCACCTGCTGGGCGGAGTTATACACTGACCTTCTAAATTCTTAGTGTGTGGGGAAAAAAAAAATCAGAAAGGGCTGAAATTTGGTATACTAAGATGTTTTTAATTTGTTAATTGTTAAAAGTGTTTATAAAGATTTTAAAAAAATATATATCTATTTCTTGAAGGAGAAGTGACAGTTGGGAGTGGTTGGTGGTTGCTGGGGGTGACAGTGGGAAGTGGTTGGTGGTTGCCGGGGCGGACAGAGTGAGAGGAGTGTGATACTCAGGACCGCTGAGAGAGATCCCTGTGTCTGGATAGACATCTGGATAGATGTGGCGATGAAAATGAAGGATGAGGTGATGGAGAAGAATGATGAGGTGGTGACATGTGGACAAAACCACGTTAAAAAAGGGCGCTTGCGTCGGGAAGTAACGCTCTTCCCCTGAGGAGGCCTGAGCTAGGCCCAAATGCATGACAAGAACCTTTTTAACACCTTAAGTAGCTTGATTTGACTAGAATGCATGAGTATCATGCACAGGTTAACTTGTATTTTAATAAAACACAAGTTTAAAAGACAAAATAAATTTCCATCTAAGGACACAGATATGAATTTAGGAGTCCACAGGTCTAACCCAGGCAAATTCAACCTCAAAGTATCACGTCTTACAGCATCATCTGTAAGGAAACAGGAGCAGAATGAAGTGTGATACATTGTGTCTGAGCAGACGCTACACCTGGGGTTTAGGGACCTTTCTATTACATTGCAACAAATTAGCATAAATCCAAACAGGGGATGGGGGGGTCTCCGAGTGGCACAACATCCCCCGAGTTTACCAATGATGTGTAATAAAGTACTTTAGAGGTCATAGTGACCTTTGAATGTCACTCTGCTGGATTTTGCAGATCACCATAGTAACATGAGAACATGTTGTATGATACAGAACATGTAGCACGAGGTTTGATTGATGTGTAAATCCTAATATCCGTGTAATTAACACCTCCGGCAGATGAGAAGACATTTTGCTTTAATTAACAGCTGCTTTATATAAGCGCTAAATATTAGTGAATGTGACGCCATAGTAATAGAATTTTATATAGAAATGTATGAATTTAGTTTTTATCTTGTCCTGGACATCACCTAATGTAAAATTACGGATAGTGTATATAACAATTATACCATCAATGGTGGGGGGGCTCTGTCTACAGCCAGCCCCCTCCACCGGATCAAACCCTCAACTAGGTAGCCTAGGTATACTCAGTAACAAAACTCGATTTGTGTGAATTCCCCCACAACCTGTGTGATCTCATGTCACCTGTCTCACCACACAAGTCAGATTCAGCAGCTTGTGTAGAGTTAGAGGCACCTGTATTTGCGTATAGTTTCTGTACTGCGCATCCACACCAAATAAATGGGGATAATTTAGGCTACTCTGCAATCAACCTGCCGAGATCACACCCCGATCTCCGTAGGTTGTTCCCTTTAGGGTGACTTGGGGGTGGGTGTGAGGTTTAAGAATCGGAGGAGTTAATAAAGCACATTATGATTCCTCGAGATTTCAGAATGTTTCTCTGGTCATAATTAATTAGATTTCTGTAATCTCGCCCCACAAATATGATTCATTTTCTCCACAAGGGATTTCAGCCGGTGGAACGACTTCATACTCTGTTATTCGGTTCTCCAGCAGCTTTTTAAGAATCTCTCGAGGCCTTTGTAAATAGCCAAGTAAATAGAAAAATAATAAGATTTTCATGGTGTGTGATTTTCCTGCATCCCCAGTGAAATGAATAAAAGCCAATTGCTCCTAATGCAGAATGTCAATGTATGAAATCAATCAGTTATTGGGAAATTCGGGGGCGGGGGTCTATGTAATGGAAAGAGACGTATTTCTGTGTCAGACTGAAATGTAAGGAACATCCTGGTAAAGATGTATAATGGCCTCGGGTACCTACCATAGACCCTTCAGCATTAATCTCATACAATATAGGATTGGTCCTGTTATAGAGCTTCAGTTTATAGAACATGTGGGCACCGTACTGCAGGATTTCAGGAGAAGCAGATCACAGCCTCCGACGCTGGAAAATGACAGTAAATTGAAAAAACGCTTCTAATATGATGGTAATAAGCAGGTTTGATGTGGTTATTCCAGATCATTTTCCATGCTAGAGATATAGAAATAGCTCTATGTGAAAGTACATTTTATAGATTGATTCTACGTAGAGAGAAAATAACAGCTCTGAACAGTTTACATCAAATGAAATGTGGAAATTTGAAGCATTTATTTATTTTTATTTTGTTCCAAAGATTTTCTGTAATCGAAATAAAAGA
Organism: Mixophyes fleayi; assembly: GCF_038048845.1. Classification (NCBI taxonomy): domain Eukaryota; kingdom Metazoa; phylum Chordata; class Amphibia; order Anura; family Limnodynastidae; genus Mixophyes; species Mixophyes fleayi. Next base: position 154,099,966 of record NC_134408.1, on the reverse strand, counting down.
TGCAATAAGAACTATCTTAGTTATTCATGGTGTAGAAACATAGGTAGACTGATTATTTATTTCTGGGGTAATATTAAATAAATAAATAGATACATTCAATACGTACTGTAGATACAATGCATTTCTATAGTCACTATTCCTTGCACATTCATGTTCTGTGCTCTCTAGTGGTACACATACATGTTCTGTGCTCTCTAGTGGAACACATACATGTTCTGTGCTCTCTAGTGGTACACATACGTGTTCTGTGCTCTCTAGTGGTACACATACATGTTCTGTGCTCTCTAGTGGTACACATACGTGTTCTGTGCTCTCTAGTGGTACACATACGTGTTCTGTGCTCTCTAGTGGTACACATACGTGTTCTGTGCTCTCTAGTGGTACACATACGTGTTCTGTGCTCTCTAGTGGTACACATACGTGTAGTTCATAATACAAAGGTTATCATCTCAAATCTCATTTTTACCTACACTCCTACCCGCCCCCTCCGCTCTGCCCGTGACCACCGCCTCTCACTCTCGTCTCCAGGACTTTGCCCGGGCTGCTCCCCAGCTGTGGAACGATCTTCCACGTTCCATCAGGTTAGCATCTACTCTCAAAGGCTTCAAGCGTGCCCTTAAGACTCAATTCTTTATTCAAGTCTATCAGTCCTCCTCCTAACTCCCTTGTCCTGTCTCTCTCCCCAGTTAGTACTGTAACGCCCCCTGCGGGGAAAGACAGGGACAGACGCAACAGAAAAGAACTCACCTTGTAAACGATGGTCACCTCCAGTCCGCTTCCGATTTCCCAGCTGCGATCCAATCCCAGCAGATCCGCAGCCACAGTCACCTCCAATCACGTCCCTCTAAGATAGAGACAGGGATTACGGCCGTGCCTACCAGGTAAGGGCTGTCCGAGACTACGGCAAAGAACAAGGGCACAGTCAGTCCAAGCTCCTTGCCGCCTCCTCACTTTGTTCTTGCCAAGACGCGGGGGACTACAGGCACTGAAGGCCAAGACTAATCCGAGGACTAATCCCGCCTCAAGTACCTCACACACCTGCCGGTGAGGGCCTAACCGAAAGGGGGAATCGAGCGTGATACTCACCGGGACACTCCCACTTCCGATCCGGTTCTCCTGCACCTTCCCGACTCCTGCGGATGACAAGAACACACAGCCTCCCACTACGCTCTCCGTGAGACTAAGATGGCACCCACAAAACTGGACTGACTGCAACAGCGCCCCGACCCTAACAACGTTCTAATGGTCGGCAACGCAACGAAGTCAAAACACTAGGACTAACTAGGTGTGGTGCACTAACGGAACTGCTCACTTACACGCTACGGGGAACACCAGCCGGTGTTCACAGCCTAAACCGGAGGGCGGTTCCTAACCCCCTCACCCAGGTCGTACCAAGAAGCTGCCTTCTTGCTAGGGAGTCACACACAGGCCCTAAGGACCGGTTCTTTAAGCCCGGCTGAGGCTCAGTAGGACAGCACACTAACCCGCGGGCCGACTGCCGCACGGAACAGCCGATCGAACTGAACCGCCCGACTGCCTGTACTCGGGTATCTCACACGCGTCCCTACGTCCGGAACCACAGGTCCACCTGCACGGAACCGGCCTTGAGGACCCTTGATCAGAACCACGGCCGCCCCTGGAACTGCCTCAAGGTGTGCTGCACTGCCACCAACTCACTCAGCCACCCCCTCTGGGTACCAGTGTGACCCCGGGGACCTAAGGGACAGGGAAACTACGTGTGTTCTCCCCTGACTATGTGTATGCTGGTAACTACACTTGTCCCCACAACACGGGTTAGCACAGGAAAACCACAGGAACAAGAGCCTACCTTTAATGGGGGCCTGACGTCTTGCCCCTGGACACAGTTATGTAGCACACCCCAAAATACCGTAATGTAAAGTATACTCGCCGCACAGACAGAATAAATACAGTATACAGTACTTTGCACGCTACTTACCCGAGCACACCGCTGCTAGCCAACCAGCAGGTTGCTACAGCACCACAGGAGCCTACGCTCTACTGTACCTCCTAACCACGTGTGCTCACCTCACACAGGACCGCGCCTACACTCACAAGGCTCTCACGCCTCTACCACACACCACCAGGGCCTTATACCCTACACACCATGGGTCTCTGCCCAGCTACACACAGAGCCTGGTGCTCTGATTAACGGGCCTCAGCCCCCTCTCTACCTCAGGGCTCTGAGCCCACTAACTAGGGCCTTGTGCCCTACTACCTAGGGGTCCTAGCCCCTGCCTGAGGCCTGTGGCCTCCCTAACTGACTGAGGGCCTTGTGCCCTTAATAGCAGACGGGCTACCAGCCCCTAACCAGGCCCTCTGGCCTTCCTATGGCCTCTAGGCCACTAACTACCTAAGGGCCTTGTGCCCTTGTACCTGGGCTCTCACGCCCCTGTCTAGCTAATAGGGGCTTGTCCCCTTGTTCATATATACTAATGGCCTACTGGCCCACTAACTTCGTTGGGGCCTAGTGCCCAGGTCCCTGGGCCTTGTGCCCCTACTTCACAGTGCCACGGGCATTGTGCCCGACTGTGCCCACGGGCCTAGTACCCGAATTTAACGTTGAGTATACTTACCTGCTCTGCGCAGGATACTCAACTTGCCACGCCGTCTTCTGCTTCCTTCTCCGGGTCTTCCAGACCCTCCAGCCGGCGGCGCCTCTTCTCCTCTTCGGCGCTGTTGAGGGCTGCTTGGCGGGGGCGCTCTCAGCCCTTACAAGGGCTCCCCGCCGACGATCTCCGCTCCGGCGGCTTGATTGAAGTCTTCTGGCGGCAGGGTAGCTCACGGCCCTTACAAGGGCCCCCTGCCGCCGCTGCTGCTGGCTCTGTTGATGGACGTCTTGAAGAGACGTCCTCTCTCTTCTCCGCCGACGGACTTCTGGCAAAATGGCGCCACCCGGCGACTTATATAGTCGCCGGCGTGACGTCATCAGCCGGCGCGAGCGCTGATTGGCTCGCGTCGGCGCCAATCTTTTGAATGGCCGGGCGCGAGCCGCGATTGGCTCGCGCATCCGGCCGCTGATTGGCCAGCGGGGAAAGATGAGCCCTGATTGGCTCATCCTTCCCCCGCGTACAGGACCTGCAAGAAAGAAGCCACGATACTCACCGCTGGATCGCTGGACGGGTGAGTACTTCTCCTCTTCTTTCTTCACCCACTTGTAGGGCACTGCCATCTGAGGATTCTTCAGCCCCTCCAGGGGCGCAGCACAGCCTGACATCTTCGCCCTCTTCACGGGCACCAGGCACATCCTCTGTCCCTCCACAGTACCACCCTATTTGTGCCTCCCCCCTTCCCTTTAGGATGTAAGCTCTCAAGATCAGGGCCCTCTGTCCTTGTGTGCTCCTTCTACTATTCCTTCACCCTCTGTACCTCTTGGCTGCTTCCCTAGCCCTGTTTTCCCTGTTTTCTTAAGCTTCGGCCTTCTTCTCGCTGATTTCTACCATCCCTTCCACTATCTGTCCTAGAGTTAATCTGATTTTGCTTCACCCTGTCACCTGTGTTTGTATATATTTGTGTATCATGTTGTGTCTTGGTTCTGTTTTCTGTATATGTAATGTACGGCGCTGCGGACCCTTTGTGGTGCCTTATAAGTCAAAGATAATAATAATAATAATAATAATAATAATAATAATAATAATGCCGTGTCAGTCATCACTATCAGTCGGCACTGACACCTGTCCTGCAGCTGGTACATGTGATACCGCTGAAACAAACATACTGATAAGAAACCCAGATTACATCTGTGCTGGTATAAAGTTACTGTACATGGCCGACCTTACATAATACTCACATGGTACACCCTAATACCTACCCTACTCCCTCCTATAATACTCACACTGGTACACCCTAATACCTACCCGACTGTCACCTATACTACTCACATGGTACACCCTAATACCTACCCGACTGTCACCTATACTACTCACATGGTACACCCTAATACCTACCCTACTGTCACCTATACTACTCACATGGTACACCCTAATACCTACCCTACTGTCACCTGTACTACTCACATGGTACACCCTCACACCTACCCTACACACTCCTACCCTACTCCCACCTATACCACTCACATGGTACAGCCTCACACCTACCCTACTGTCACCTATACTACTCACATGGTACACCCTAATACCTACCCTACTCCCACCTATACTACTCACATGGTACACCCTAATACCTACCCTACTGTCACCTATACTACTCACATGGTACACCCTAATACCTACCCTACACACTCCTACCCTACTCCCACCTATACTACTCACACTGGTACACCCTAATACCTACCCTACTGTCACCTTTATCACTCACACTGATACACCCTCACACCTACCCTACACACACCTACCCTACTCCCACCTATACTACTCACACTGGTACACCCTCACACCTACACTACTAATACCTATACTACTCACACTGGTACATCCTCACACCTACCCTACTACCTCCTATAATACTCACACTGGTACACCCTCACACCTACCCTACTCCCACCTATAATACTCACACTGGTACACCCTCACACCTACCCTACTCTCACCTATACTACTCACACTGGTACACCCTCACACCTACACTACTCCTACCTATACTACTCACACTGGTACATCCTCACACCTACCCTACTACCTCCTATAATACTCACACTGGTACACCCTCACACCTACCCTACTCCCACCTATAATACTCACACTGGTACACCCTCACACCTACCCTACTCTCACCTATACTACTCACACTGGTACACCCTCACACCTACACTACTCCTACCTATACTACTCACACTGATACACCCTCACACCTACCCTACTCTCACCTATACTCCTCACACTGGTACACCCTCACATCTAACCTACTCCCACCTATACTACTCACACTGGTACACCCTCACATCTAACCTACTCCCACCTATACTACTCACACTGATACACCCTCACACCTACCCTACTCTCACCTATACTACTCACACTGGTACACCCTCACACCTACCCTACTACCTCCTATAATACTCACACTGGTACACCCTAATACCTACCCTACTCCCACCTATACTACTCACACTGGTACACCCTCACATCTAACCTACTCCCACCTATACTACTCACACTGATACACCCTCACGCCTACCCTACACCCACCTATACTACTCACACTGGTGCACCCTCACACCTACCCTACTACCTCCTATAATACTCACACTGGTACACCCTCACACCTACCCTACTCCCACCTATACTACTCACACTGGTACACCCTCACACCTACCCTACTACCTCCTATAATACTCACACTGGTACACCCTCACACCTACCCTACTCCCACCTATAATACTCACACTGGTACACCCTCACACCTACCCTACTCTCACCTATACTACTCACACTGGTACACCCTCACACCTACACTACTCCTACCTATACTACTCACACTGATACACCCTCACACCTACCCTACTCTCACCTATACTACTCACACTGTTACACCATCACACTTTCCCTACTCCCTCCTATACTACTCACACTGGTACACCCTCATACCTACACTACTCCCACCTACACTACTCACACTGTTACACCATCACACTTTCCCTACTCCCTCCTATACTACTCACACTGGTACACCCTCATACCTACACTACTCCCACCTATATTACTCACACTAGTACACCCTCACACCTACCCTACTCCCACCTATACTACTCACACTGGTACACCCTCACACCTACCCTACTCTCACCTATACTACTCACACTGTTACACCATCACACTTTCCCTACTCCCTCCTATACTACTCACACTGGTACACCCTCATACCTACCCTACTCCCACCTATACTACTCACACTGGTACACCCTCACACCTACCCTACTCCCACCTATACTACTCACACTGGTACACCCTCACACCTACCCTACTCCCACCTATACTACTCACACTGGTACACCCTCACACCTACCCTACTCCCACCTATACTACTCACACTGATACACCCTCACACCTACCCTACTCTCACCTATACTACTCACACTGTTACACCATCACACTTTCCCTACTCCCTCCTATACTACTCACACTGGTACACCCTCATACCTACACTACTCCCACCTACACTACTCACACTGTTACACCATCACACTTTCCCTACTCCCACCTATACTACTCACACTGGTACACCCTCACACCTACCCTACTGTCACCTATACTACTCACACTGGTACACCCTCACACCTACCCTACTCCTACCTATACTACTCACACTGGTACACCCTCACATCTACCCTACTCCCACCTATACTACTCACACTGGTACACCCTCACACCTACCCTACTCCCACCTATACTACTCACACTGGTACACCCTCACACCTACCCTACTCCCACCTATACTACTCACACTGGTACACCCTCACACCTACCCTACTCCCACCTATACTACTCACACTGGTACACCCTCACACCTACCCTACTCCCACCTATACTACTCACACTGTTACACCCTCACACCTACCCTACTCCCACCTATACTACTCACACTGGTACACCCTCACACCTACCCTACTCTCACCTATACTACTCACACTGTTACACCATCACACTTTCCCTACTCCCTCCTATACTACTCACACTGGTACACCCTCATACCTACCCTACTCCCACCTATACTACTCACACTGGTACACCCTCACACCTACCCTACTCCCACCTATACTACTCACACTGGTACACCCTCACACCTACCCTACTCCCACCTATACTACTCACACTGGTACACCCTCACACCTACCCTACTCCCACCTATACTACTCACACTGATACACCCTCACACCTACCCTACTCCCACCTATACTACTCACACTGGTACACCCTCACACCTACCCTACTCCCACCTATACTACTCACACTGTTACACCCTCACACCTACCCTACTCCCACCTATACTACTCACACTGGTACACCCTCACACCTACCCTACTCCCACCTACACTACTCACACTGATACACCCTCACACCTACCCTACTCTCACCTATACTACTCACACTGTTACACCATCACACTTTCCCTACTCCCTCCTATACTACTCACACTGGTACACCCTCATACCTACACTACTCCCACCTACACTACTCACACTGTTACACCATCACACTTTCCCTACTCCCACCTATACTACTCACACTGGTACACCCTCACACCTACCCTACTGTCACCTATACTACTCACACTGGTACACTCTCACACCTACCCTACTCCTACCTATACTACTCACACTGGTACACCCTCACATCTACCCTACTCCCACCTATACTACTCACACTGGTACACCCTCACACCTACCCTACTCCCACCTATACTACTCACACTGGTACACCCTCACACCTACCCTACTCCCACCTATACTACTCACACTGGTACACCCTCACACCTACCCTACTCCCACCTATACTACTCACACTGGTACACCCTCACACCTACCCTACTCCCACCTATACTACTCACACTGTTACACCCTCACACCTACCCTACTCCCACCTATACTACTCACACTGGTACACCCTCACACCTACCCTACTCCCACCTATACTACTCACACTGGTACACCCTCACACCTACCCTACTCTCACCTATACTACTCACACTGTTACACCATCACACTTTCCCTACTCCCTCCTATACTACTCACACTGGTACACCCTCATACCTACACTACTCCCACCTACACTACTCACACTGTTACACCATCACACTTTCCCTACTCCCTCCTATACTACTCACACTGGTACACCCTCATACCTACACTACTCCCACCTATATTACTCACACTAGTACACCCTCACACCTACCCTACTCCCACCTATACTACTCACACTGGTACACCCTCACACCTACCCTACTCTCACCTATACTACTCACACTGTTACACCATCACACTTTCCCTACTCCCTCCTATACTACTCACACTGGTACACCCTCATACCTACACTACTCCCACCTACACTACTCACACTGTTACACCATCACACTTTCCCTACTCCCTCCTCTACTACTCACACTGGTACACCCTCATACCTACACTACTCCCACCTATATTACTCACACTAGTACACCCTCACACCTACCCTACTCCCACCTATACTACTCACACTAGTACACCCTCACACCTACCCTACTCTCACCTATACTACTCACACTGTTACACCATCACACTTTCCCTACTCCCTCCTATACTACTCACACTGGTACACCCTCACACCTACCCTACTCCCACCTATACTACTCACACTGGTACACCCTCACACCTACCCTACTCCCACCTATACCACTCACATGGTACACCCTCACACCTACCCTACTCCCACCTATACTACTCACACTGGTACACCCTCACACCTACCCTACTCCCACCTATACTACTCACACTGGTACACCCTCACACCTACCCTACTGTCACCTATACTACTCACACTGGTACACTCTCACACCTACCCTACTCCCACCTATACTACTCACACTGGTACACCCTCACACCTACCCTACTCCCACCTATACTACTCACACTGATACACCCTCACACCTACCCTACTCCCACCTATATCACTCACACTGATACACCCTCACACCTACCCTACTCCCACCTATACTACTCACACTGGTACACCCTCACACCTACCCTACTCCCACCTATACTACTCACACTGGTACACCCTCACACCTACCCTACTCCTACCTATACTACTCACACTAGTACACCCTCACACCTACCCTACTCCCACCTATACTACTCACACTGGTACACCCTCACACCTACCCTACTCCCACCTACACTACTCACACTGGTACACCCTCACACCTACCCTACTCCCACCTATACTACTCACACTAGTACACCCTCACACCTACCCTACTCCCACCTATACTACTCACACTGGTACACCCTCACACCTACCCTACTCCCACCTATACTACTCACACTAGTACACCTCACACCTACCCTACTCCCACCTATACTACTCACACTAGTACACCCTCACACCTACCCTACTCCCTCCTATACTACTCATACTGGTACACCCTCACACCTACCCTACTCCCACCTATACCACTCACACTGGTACACCCTCACACCTACCCTACTCTCACCTATACTACTCACACTGGTACACCCTCACACCTACCCTACTCCTACCTATACTACTCACACTAGTACACCCTCACACCTACCCTACTCCCACCTATACTACTCACACTAGTACACCCTCACACCTACCCTACTCCCTCCTATACTACTCATACTGGTACACCCTCACACCTACCCTACTCCCACCTATACCACTCACACTAGTACACCCTCACACCTACCCTACTCCCACCTATACTACTCACACTGGTACACCCTCACACCTACCCTACTCCCACCTATACTACTCACACTAGTACACCTCACACCTACCCTACTCCCACCTATACTACTCACACTAGTACACCCTCACACCTACCCTACTCCCTCCTATACTACTCATACTGGTACACCCTCACACCTACCCTACTCCCTCCTATACTACTCATACTGGTACACCCTCACACCTACCCTACTCCCACCTATACTACTCATACTGGTACACTCTCACACCTACACTACTCCCACCTACACTACTCACACTAGTACACCCTCACACCTACCCACTGACTGGTCAGCACTGCTGCTACTATAAGGGGCAGGAGGGGGTAAAAAAAAATGTTTCCTTCCCAGAGTCTACCAATGTATTCTAAATATATCAACATCCCCATGAAAAACAACCTACTCGCACACAACCATTGACCAGCACTAAATGATTAAATTCCCCAGGACTCACTTCACCAGCCAGCCAATCACAAGTGCCCAGTTTATGATTGGCTGGATTTATTGTTTTCTGTTTATAGTATGTCAGATGAAGCAAGAAGAAGGAAGATCCTTTTATCCTCTGACATCCCCACCATCGTCATATGTGGTTTTAACATCCCCATGGATAATCCACATTCTACTTGTGCTTGTACTATGTGGATCTATCCTCTCCGGATCTCTCACCATCTGTGTTATCTCGCGGTACTGGCTGTCTCTCTGCCATTTCATCTTACATGTCCTCTCGCCAACTCAATCTTTCAAAAATAGTTAATAATATTCCCACCCAACAATAGAAGCTTCCTGCCTGACATTTCTATTTCTGTTGATAACAGGACAATAAATCCCACCCTCAACCCCCAGCTCGCTGCATAGCTGTGATCCTTCTCTCAGAACTATTATTTCCCCACATCCAATCTACATTCTGTTACATACATCTAAAAAACTATAATCCATTTTTCATACTAGCCTATCAGATGACCTTTCACACGCACAGACCTCCATTACATTCTACTCACAGTTTCCCTTATGCTCAGCTGGGAGCTAGGTTACATGGTAAACGTGTCACACTGTGAGTGCATAGTCTTTGTGTTGATGGAAATGGCTTGTGTAAGTTTGCATGATTAGATGAGTAAGACAATGGGATGTTATAGTTTTGACAATTGAGGTTGTATGATATGTGACTGTGTAGATTGACGTTTCATAAATAGCAATTGTATTCATTTGAGATAGCATTATAATTCAGCAGTATAGCTAGATATAGTGATAAGATAGCTGACAATGTGTTAACTCCTGCAATGCTGTACAGTTGTGACACTATACTATACATTCGATTTATAAGACACAGTGAAAATGGTTTATGGTGTTTGAATGAAATATATAGAGTTTGTATTCTTTGTTTTAAACTGTAAGTACTAGAGTTGCTATATTTTCAATGGATTGTGCAATAACTGAAGGTTGTTTGTAGTTTGAAACTGTTGAGAAAATGCAGTTTATTGCTGGAGAAATTGAGTTAGTTAATGCCAATGTTATTCCCTGCTTTCAAGATGGCTGCCATTGTAAGTAAATGTGATCATCATGATCAGACAAAATAGCTAGCTTCTGTGTGAGGTAAATAATGTCTTTGCTGTGATGCTAGAAGATTCCATGTGAATGGAATGTGGATAGTGAGTAATGGCTAAATAAAAGGTAGAAGTTTATATGTGAGATAAATTGAGTTTATAGTGTTAGAATATGATTTTAGTTGAGATCTGAGGTTATATTGCTGTTGAATGTGTGTGGAAGTTTGAAATGAGTGTTTTGAATGCTCAAAATGGAGTGTCTCTCTCCCCCACAAATTTCCCCGTCTCCCCTTCCCACACACAGATCATCACATTACATCCTTCACAATAGGCATTGATTTATACTAGGCCCTCCCATCATACAGTCACACACCATTAACAATAGGTGAAACTGATAGTCACACCTTTACACCACACAATAACTGAGAAACACACAATAACTTGTATATTTATAAAAATAGACAATGAATGTAATGTATTGTATGAACATCTATGCAATACCACCCATGTTAATAGAGGAAATGAAACCCATTGAGTTTGTATAAGTATACAGTTTAGTGTTTTATAATATATATGACTTTGGCATTTCAATTATATGTTAATTAAGAATACAAAAGATTTTAAAAGAAGCTACATCTTGTGTACAGTTTTTCTTGAAAATAAAAGCATAAGTTTATTATATATAAATTGGTCCTGTCGATTTAAGAACTATATTTCTTAGGCTAAATCAGAACTACCTTTTGCGAGTAGTTATTTCACGGTAATAGTCATAAATAACGTTATTAAATGGTCTCGACACATTTACCAGACTCTTAGGACCCATACTCCCAGATACCACCCTTTTACAGATACTATGAAGCTTATGACCTGTGCATATTGTATGCTCCAGGTAAATGTGTATACTTAGATTTACTAATGAACGAAGTGCTCAGAATCAGACTCACAGAGCTACGTTCAGCTCGTCCTTTGTATGGACCACAGCATCATTTAGACAAATAGTTGTACTGGAAACAATCACCATACCCCAGAATAGATATGTTTTAGATAGAACTGATTTGCAAGTGGCAGAGAGAAAAGATTTTGCAGCTGCACTGATGATTGGCCAATAATAAAAATAAAATACACTCATTTGTGCATATTCACATTGAGATTCAATCTCTCTGCCTCGTGCCTCGTGCCTCCTGACTTTCCATCTGTATCTTCACATGGAGTGTTGATTCCTGCTGTAAGATCCACCCTAATTGAACAATCAAATGTCTGACTTTCATTACTGTATTTATTAGGGATGAGCGCGCTCGGATTTCTGAAATCCGAGCCCACCCGAACGTTGCGGATCCGAGTCGGATCCGAGACAGATCCGGGTATTGGCGCCAAATTCAAAAGTGAAACTGAGGCTCTGACTCATAATCCCGTTGTCGGATCTCGCGATACTCGGATCCTATAAATTCCCCGCTAGTCGCCGCCATCTTCACTCGGGCATTGATCAGGGTAGAGGGAGGGTGTGTTAGGTGGTCCTCTGTGCTGTTTAGTTCTGTGCTGTTTAGTTCTGTGCTGTTTAGTTCTGTGCTGTTTAGTTCTGTGCTGTTTAGTGCTGTGCTGTGCTGTGCTGTGCTGTGCTGTGCTGTGCTGTGCTGTGTTCTGCAGTATCAGTCCAGTGGTGCTGTGTGCTGTGCTCTGTCCTTCTGAGGTCAGTGGTGCTGCTGGGTCCTGTGCTGTGTCCTGTTCAGTCCAGTGGTGCTGTGTCCTGTGCTCTGTGCTTCTAAGGGCATAGTTATTTCCCCAATATTCCCCTGTGTTTAAAAAAATAAAAAAAAGTTTTTTTTATAAAATACCAAAAACTACTTTAATATTTTTTAATTACCACAAAATTTTCACAACCAATCCTGCAGTATAAGCCCATTGGTACTGCAATATTACCAAGTTCACACATTCAGCAGTAAAAGTCCAGTGGTACTGCAATATTACAAAGTTTACACATTCTGCAGTATCAGTCCAGTGGTGCTGTGTCCTGTGCTCTGTCCTGCTGAGTTCCGTAGTGCTGCTGGGTCCTGTGCCGTGTCCTGTTCAGTCCAGTGGTGCTGTGTCCTGTGCTCTGTGCTTCTAAGGGCATAGTTATTTCCCCATTATTCCCAAGTTTGTAAAAAATAAAAAAAAAGTAAAAAAAAAAAAAAAATTAAAAAAAAAAAAAATATATAATAATTATAACCAAATTTGCAAAACCAATCCAGCATTATAAGTCCATTGGTACTGCAATATTACCAAGTTCACACATTCAGCAGTAAAAGTCCAGTGGTACTGCAATATTACAAAGTTTACACATTCTGCAGTATCAGTCCAGTGGTGCTGTGTCCTGTGCTCTGTCCTGCTGAGTTCCGTAGTGCTGCTGGGTCCTGTGCCGTGTCCTGTTCAGTCCAGTGGTGCTGTGTCCTGTGCTCTGTGCTTCTAAGGGCATAGTTATTTCCCCATTATTCCCAAGTTTGTAAAAAATAAAAAAAAAGTAAAAAAAAATAAAAAATTAAAAAAAAAAAAAAATATATAATAATTATAACCAAATTTGCAAAACCAATCCAGCATTATAAGTCCATTGGTACTGCAATATTACCAAGTTCACACATTCTGCAGTATCTTGTGCTACATATAATGGAGAGCAAAAATTTGGAGGATAAAGTAGGGAAAGATCAAGACCCACTTCCTCCTAATGCTGAAGCTGCTGCCACTAGTCATGACATAGACGATGAAATGCCATCAACGTCGTCTGGCAAGCACGATGCCCAATCTCCTAGTACAGGGCATGTAAAATCCAAAAAGCCCAAGTTCTCAAAAAACAGCAAAAAAAGAAACTTAAAATCATCTGAGGAGAAACATAAAGTTGGCAATATGCCAATTACGACAAGTAGTGGCAAGGAACGGCTTAGGCCCTGTCCCGTGTTCATGACTAGTGGTCCAACTTCACCCAAGGATCAAAGCCCTCCTCCCCCCCCCTACAAAAAATTTAAGAGAGTTATGCTGTCAGCAACAACAACAAAACAGCAAAGAACTCTGCCTTCTAAACAGATGACATCACAAATCCCCAAGGCGAGTCCAAGGGTGTTGTTGGTTGTGAACCCTGACCTTCCCATCACTGTACGGGAAGAGGTGACTCCATCCAGCATTTGCAGCACGCCCTCTGCATATGCTGGAAGGATCACCCACAGTCCAGTTACAGATTTGGCTAATGAAGGTGTGAATGTTGTGCACTGGGAGGAGGATATTGATGTAGCTGGCGCTGAGGAGGATGTTGATGATTATGATGCAGACAGATACCAAATTGCATTTCTCAATTTCTATTTATATTCTAGATTATATAACGGCTGAAAAGTTTTCTGTTTTACTCCTAGTGGAGAGGGGATCTGATGCAGACAGATACCAAACTGCCTTTGTCCATTTCTTTGTATATTTGAATTGCTAGTTCTACAGTCTATGCAGGCTGCTTTATTTATATTCAACTACAAGTGTAGGGCGGGGGGGGGGGGGGGCATAGATAGCCACCAAAGTAACGTGGTCCATTTAATTTCACTTTCTAGCTCCACAGTCTGTGCAGCCTGCTTTTTTTTATCTTCAAAGTATTTATATTTACAAGCCTTGCAATCTAAATTAACTAGAGGTAGTGACGTGGTAGAACTCCAAAAGGCAGTTTGGAAGCCCCTGTACAAACTGGCTCTATTTTTTAACTGAGTTGTCCCCCCTCCAGTGTGTACTCGGAAAGAGTTTTTAGTGCAGCGGGGAACCTGGTCAGTGAGCGGCGAAGGAGGTTGCTTCCTCACAACGTTGAAAAAATGATGTTTATAAAAATGAATAATCAATTCCTCAATGAAGTACAGCACTGCCCTCCAGACAGTACAGAGGGACTGTGGTTGTGGAGTCCAGCGGGGACGAATTGATAATGTGTGAGGAGGAGGAAGTACACACTGTAGGGGGAGAGGAATCAGAGGTTGAGGATAAGGACGACATCTTTCCTCAGTAGAGCCTGTTTAGTTTGTACAGGGAGAGATGAATTGTTTTATTGGTGTGGGGGCCCAAACAAACCAATCATTTCAGCCACAGTTGTTTGGTAGGCCCTGTCGCTGAAATGATTGGTTTGTTAAAGTGTGCATGTCCTATTTCAACAACATAAGGGTGGGTGGGAGGGCCCAAGGACAATTCCATCTTGCACCTTTTTTTTTGGCATTATGTGACCATTCAACAGTCGTTTGCCATGTTCAAAAAGTAAAAGAAAATGCCAACAAATTCAATAAATTAAATCAAAAGTTAAATGCCCTGTCATTATTTAAAACAAGAGGTTTTGACGTGCTAGAATTAGTGTAGTGTTAAGATGTTATAAACACTACACTTGGAAATTGGAGGAGGTAATGTGGCCCCGGTATCAAATTGGGTACCGGGGCCACCCCACTATGCAGTCCAGATACTTGTTTGGTGGAATTCCGACACGTGGAGGGTTTTTAAATTATATTGTGGCCTCGGTACCAAATTGTGTACCGGGGCCACCACACTACGCAGTCAAGATACTTGTTTGGTGGAATTCAGACCAGTTGAGGGTTTTATTATTATTAGAGATGGTCACTGACCCCCGTGTTTTGGTTTTGGATTCGGTTTTGGATCTGGATTACCGTCGTGTTTTGGTTTTGGTTTTGGTTTTGCAAAACCGCCATTGCGTGTTTTGGTTTTGGTTTTGGTTTTGTTTGGTTTTGTTTTGCTATTTTTTGGGAAAATCCATGTTTTTGGGCCTAAATTAACCCAATTTAGTGCTCCAACTGTTTTAGAGACAAGTAATCTAATTGTTGAGGTAATAAATCATCCAAAAAAACAGTTTAATTCTTCGTTGGTAGGCCTATTCTACACACAAAACAGATTGTCTTCCTCTCCATCTATGCATATTGGCAATGCAGCCATCGTCTTTGAATGTATATTACACCCTACACTTATAGTTAAATATGTAAAGAAATGGAAAAAGCCAGTTTGGTTTCTGTCTCTCAAGGCCCCCCTCCACTTGTATAAAATACCAAAATATTCAGCCATTATAGACTGTACAATATTAATTGACATGGAGAAAGCCAGTTTGGTTTCTGTCTCTCTAGGCCCCCCTCCACTTGTATAAAATACTAAAAAATTCAGCCATTATAGACTGTACAATATTAATTGACATGGAGAAAGACAGTTTGGGGTCACTCTGTCTCTCTAGGCCCCCCTCCACTTGTATAAAATACCAAAAAATTCAGCCATTATAGACTGTACAATATTAATTGACATGGAGAAAGCCAGTTTGGTTTCTGTCTCTCTAGGCCCCCCTCCACTTGTATAAAATACTAAAAAATTCAGCCATTATAGACTGTACAATATTAATTGACATGGAGAAAGACAGTTTGGGGTCACTCTGTCTCTCTAGGCCCCCCTCCACTTGTATAAAATACCAAAAAATTCAGCCATTATAGACTGTACAATATTAATTGACATGGAGAAAGCCAGTTTGGTTTCTGTCTCTCTAGGCCCCCCTCCACTTGTATAAAATACTAAAAAATTCAGCCATTATAGACTGTACAATATTAATTGACATGGAGAAAGACAGTTTGGGGTCACTCTGTCTCTCTAGGCCCCCCTCCACTTGTATAAAATACCAAAAAATTCAGCCATTATAGACTGTACAATATTAATTGACATGGAGAAAGCCAGTTTGGTTTCTGTCTCTCTAGGCCCCCCTCCACTTGTATAAAATACTAAAAAATTCAGCCATTATAGACTGTACAATATTATGAAAAATGGACAAAGCCAGTTTAGGGTCACTCTGTCTATGACACCCTACCCTTAAGGATAAATTGCCCTAACAGCAGCCTTTCAAGATGGTATGTGATATGGAAATGCCACAAGTCCCTTTCCTCTTTGGGGGTAGATTGCACCCTACACTTACATAGAAAGTTTTAAAAAGATGTTATCGGCATCATCTTCAGCTTCATCCTCACCCTCATCAGTGTGTACGTCATCATCACAGACTATCAATTCATCGCCGCTTGAATCCGCCATTAGAGAACAGTCAGTGCTTGGATGTCTTGGATGGTGAAGGCCTTCCTCGTGGAAGATGTAGTTCATTTTTATAAACATCATTTTCTCCACATTTTTGGGAAGTAACCTTCTACGGCGATCACTGACTAAGTTCCCTGCTGTGCTGAACACTCGTTCAGAGTACACACTGGAGGGTGGGCAGCTTAGGTATTGCAAAGCAAGTTTGTACATGGGTTTCCAAATGGCCTGCTTTTCTTCCCAGTAAGGAAAGGGACTGTCTGACATTTCCATATCAACTACCTCTTGAAAGTAATCCTCCACCATCCTTTGCATGTTTATACTCATATTGGATGGAGTTATGGGCAAAGTGACACATTTTTTTGAAAAATCCTTCAAACCAGCCCAGATGTTAAATTGTTCTCGTCTGCCCCCTGTGTCTTCCCTGCTTCTTTTTTGGAAATTTAATTTTTTACGAGCAACAGCTTGAGAAAGTGAAGGAGGACACGTCGTCAAGCCGAGGCCCAGTTCAGCGGCCAACTTGCTGAGCAATAGCTCCTTGCAAAAGTTCACATCTCGCTCATTTACAAGTAAAGACTCAATGTAGGTTTTAAACCTTGGATCAAGCACAGTGGCCAAAACGTACTGATCCGAGTTCAAGATCTTAATAACTCGAGGATCATTGTGAAGCGAATTAAGTACTTGATCGACAAGGCCAACATACTTTGCTGAATTGCTTGCTTTCAGCTCCTCCTTCATTTTCTCAAGCTGCTTTTCCAATAGTCTAATTAAAGGAATGACTTGGCTCAAACTAGCAGAGTCTGCACTGACCTCACATGTCACAACTTCAAATGGTTTCAGCACCTTGCACAGCACTGAAAGGATTCCCCACTGTGCAAGAGTGAAATACATCCCCCCTCCTTTCCCAATGTCATGACTTGTGCAATATGCTTGGATGGCTTTGCGCTGTTCCTCCATCCTCTGAAGCATGTACAGGGTGGAATTCCACCGAGTTACCACCTCTTGCTTAAGTTGGTGGCAGGGCAAGTTAAACTGCTCTTGGAGCTGCTGTAATCTCCTACATGCTGTGGCTGAATGCCTGAAATGGCCTGAAATTTTACGGGCCACCGAAAGCATCTCCTGCACCTCACGGTTATTTCGTAGGAAGCTCTGCACCACCAAGTTGATGGTGTGAGCAAAACAGGGAATATGTTGGAAATCACCCAGCTGTAATGCTCGCACTATATTGTTGGCGTTATCTGAAATGACATACCCTGGGGAGAGTCCGAGTGGTATAAGCCATGCATCAATCACATCTCTCAGTTTGCGTAACAAATTGTCAGCCGTATGCCTGTTAGTGAAGCCGGTGATACAAAGAGTGGCCTGCCTGTGACAAATGTTACGTAGTGGTGTACATGCTGCTGCTGTTCCTGCTGGTGAAGGTGAATGACCAACCCAGTGGGCTGTCACAGTCATATAGTCTTTGGTTTGGCCACTTCCACTTGTCCACATATCTGTGGTTAAGTGAACAGTGGGCAGAATGGCATTTTTCAGCGCAATCTCTACATTTTTACACACTTTTTGGTATAGTTGTGGAATAGCTTTACGGGAGAAATGGTGTCGCGATGGAATTCTGTAACGCGGACACAAAACCTCAATTAACTGTGAAAAACCAGCTGCGTTTATTGTAGAGATTGGACGCAGATCTAACACTAACATTGCAGCCATGGCGTCTGTGATTCGCTTGGCGACTGGGTGACTGCTGTCATATTTGCTTCCCCTCGCAAATGATTGTTTCACAGTTAATTGCTGAAATGTAGGACTGCTCATTTTATTCACCTGCCTCTGGGATGACGATTCACCCCCAGCAGCAGCAACAGCAGCAGCAGGACTAACGCTTTCTTCAGAGGAATCAATAATAGTGCCGGAGTCATCCAGCCTTAAGTGGGATGCCGGGCTAACTCCGAGCGCTACTGAGGATATTGATGAGGATGGTGTGGTGGGTGTATTTTGTAGCCGTCGGTATGTCGGTGAGCGGAGGGTCTTAGCTGATGAGGGAGTGCTTGTATTCTTTTGGGAAGAACTTTCAGCTTTTCCCAACACTTTGCCATGAACTCTCGTTAAATGGCGTAACATAGACGAGGTTCCAAGATGGTTAAGGTCCCTCCCTCGACTGACTGTGGCTTCACATACACTACAAATGGCTATACAATTGTTGTCTGGATTTGGGTAGAAATAATTCCACACATAAGAAGTGGATTTTTTTGTTTTATGCCCAGGCATGACAATGGCCTTTTTCTTGTCACGTGCCAGAACTGCTGCCACTGGTGCAGGACTTACACAAACAACCTCATCCTCATCAACATCCTCATTAGCGCCCTCGTCGCCTACACAAATCTCCCCCTCATCCTCTTCTAATTCCAAAGTGGCATCCTCAATTTGGGTATCACCGGCTACACTCGGGCTATTAAGGCACACATCAGCAGAATGCTCACGATTAGACATCCCACTGTTGGATGGACTCTCCACAGGGATTGTTGTCATTTGTGAATCAGAGCAAATATTCTCCTGTAATGCCTCACTGGTATCTTGCAGCTCAGCTTTGACGCGTAACAGTAGTTGTGCACCAATTGTAGCCTGGGTAACTTTTTGGGATCTGCCACTAATAGCCAAAGGTGAAGGCCTCATTCTCTCTTTGCCACTGCGTGTGTAGAATGGCATGCTTGCAATTTTTTTTTTATCGTCACTTAACTTTTGCTCAGTTACACTTCTTTTTCGCTTCAATACAGTAAATTTTTTTTTGGTTTTTGTTTTTTGCACTAATTTGAAAACACTCTGTTGTTTGACATCGCCTTGGCCAGATGACGTACTGGGAACACTAACATCAGGACTGGTGACAGAACCTGGTTGCTCATTTAGATCATATGTGGACTGCTTTGAATCCATTCTGAGCGCAAACCACTGGGGAGTGCTAAAAATTATTGAGTAGATACTGCTGACAGATATGACTTTTGACAGCCAGAAATATTAATGCACAATTAGGGAGGACACCCCAAAAACACTGAGGAGTGCTAAAAATTATTGAGTAGATACTGCTGACAGATATGACTTTTGACAGCCAGAAATATTAATGCACAATTAGGGAGGACACCCCAAAAACACTGAGGAGTGCTAAAAATTATTGAGTAGATACTGCTGACAGATATGACTTTTGACAGCCAGAAATATTAATGCACAATTAGGGAGGACACCCCAAAAACACTGAGGAGTGCTAAAAATTATTGAGTAGATACTGCTGACAGATATGACTTTTGACAGCCAGAAATATTAATGCACAATTAGGGAGGACACCCCAAAAACACTGAGGAGTGCTAAAAATTATTGAGTAGATACTGCTGACAGATATGACTTTTGACAGCCAGAAATATTAATGCACAATTAGGGAGGACACCCCAAAAACACTGAGGAGTGCTAAAAATTATTGAGTAGATACTGCTGACAGATATGACTTTTGACAGCCAGAAATATTAATGCACAATTAGGGAGGACACCCCAAAAACACTGAGGAGTGCTAAAAATTATTGAGTAGATACTGCTGACAGATATGACTTTTGACAGCCAGAAATATTAATGCACAATTAGGGAGGACACCCCAAAAACACTGAGGTGTGCTACAAATTATTTAGTAGATACTGCTGACAGATATGACTTTTGACAGCCAGAAATATTAATGCACAATTATGGGGGACACCCCAAAAGCGCTGGGGAGTGCCAAATATGAAGAAAAAATAATAAACCTCTATCCTCCTCTCTGCACTAGCGATTTTGGTTAGAGCAATTGCAAGAACAATATTGTATTCTCTGTCCCTGCTCTAATTAGCCTATGACTACACCCTGCTCTCTCCCTCTGTCAAATGGCGATGGATTGCTGTGGAGGCGTGTATTTATAAAGTTGAAGTATCGCGAGAACCGAGTCCCGAGATCCGACGACGTCACAATGACGTTCGGCCTCGATTTGGATTCAGAATGGGCGGGAGAGTACCGAGCTGCTCAGCTCGGTACTCGGATACCCAAAGTTCGGGTGGGTTCGGTTCTCGGAGAACCGGACCCGCCCATCTCTAATTATTATATTGTGTGGACCACTCTATCTATACCACACTACAACTCTATACCACTCTATTTCCTACTTTAATTCTATTTAATTCTATTTCCTACTTTAATTCTATTACTAATTAATTACCATAAAGAGGAACAAAAAAAACCAATTTTACCAAAAGTATAATATGACTTAGACTTACAAACACTACACTTGAAAGATCGTGCCTTTAAATGAAAAAGTCAGTCTTCATTGCACGACTATGTGCAAGTGCAACAGGGACATTTTTTTGGGTTTACAAAGTCAAACAATAACACTACGACCCTGTCTGTCTGGGGTCTGTCAATGACGAATTGTCTGGAGCATGTTTTGAGGAGGTATTGTGGCCCCGGTATCAAATTGGGTACCGGGGCCACCCCACTATGCAGTCCAGATACTTGTTTGGTGGAATTCCGACACGTGGAGGGTTTTTTAATTATATTGTGGCCTCGGTACCAAATTGTGTACCGGGGCCACCACACTACGCAGTCAAGATACTTGTTTGGTGGAATTCTGACACGTGGAGGGTGTATTTATTTTATTGTGGCCCCGGTATCAAGTTGGGTACCGGGGCCACCCCACTACGCAGTCCAGATACTTGTTTGGTGGAATTCTGACACGTGGAGGGTGTATTTATTTTATTGTGGCCCCGGTATCAAGTTGGGTACCGGGGCCACCCCACTACGCAGTCCAGATACTTGTTTGGTGGAATTCTGACACGTGGAGGGTGTATTTATTTTATTGTGGCCCCGGTATCAAGTTGGGTACCGGGGCCACCCCACTACGCAGTCCAGATACTTGTTTGGTGGAATTCTGACACGTGGAGGGTGTATTTATTTTATTGTGGCCCCGGTATCAAGTTGGGTACCGGGGCCACCCCACTACGCAGTCCAGATACTTGTTTGGTGGAATTCTGACACGTGGAGGGTTTTTTAATTATATTGTGGCCTCGGTACCAAATTGTGTACCGGGGCCACCACACTACGCAGTCAAGATAGATAGATGCGTATCATAGATAAAGTACATTCAGTGGTGTGGGGCAAATTGAAAAATATTCAAAATGCACTGACATTATCAAAAACAAGAGGTTGTCACACGCTAAAACTCCAACATGTATATGATGGAGAGGATGGAGGAGCAGCCGTATGTGTAGTGTAATGCAGACCTGTTGAAGGTTTTTTATATATTTTATTGTGGTGCCCAGTGCCCACTCCTCTACGCAGTCCAGGTACATTTATTGGTGCGAATCAAACAAGTTGATGGTTTTCTTATTATATATATTGTGGTGACCCACTCCTCTACGCAGTCCAGGTACATTTATTGGTGCGATTCATAAAAGTTCAGGGTTTTTAATATATTGTGGTGACCCACTCCTCTACGCAGTCCAGGTACATTTATTGGTGCGATTCATAAAAGTTCAGGGTTTTTAATATATTGTGGTGACCCACTCCTCTACGCAGTCCAGGTACATTTATTGGTGCGAATCAAACAAGTTGATGGTTTTCTTATTATATATATTGTGGTGACCCACTCCTCTACGCAGTCCAGGTACATTTATTGGTGCGATTCATAAAAGTTCAGGGTTTTTAATATATTGTGGTGACCCACTCCTCTACGCAGTCCAGGTACATTTATTGGTGCGATTCATAAAAGTTCAGGGTTTTTAATATATTGTGGTGACCCACTCCTCTACGCAGTCCAGGTACATTTATTGGTGCGATTCATAAAAGTTCAGGGTTTTTAATATATTGTGGTGACCCACTCCTCTACGCAGTCCAGGTACATTTATTGGTGCGATTCATAAAAGTTCAGGGTTTTTAATATATTGTGGTGACCCACTCCTCTACGCAGTCCAGGTACAATTATTGGTGCGAATCATAAAAGTTCAGGGTTTTTAATATATATTGTGGTGACCCACTCCTCTACGCAGTCCAGAAAGATACCTTGTTGCAACGTTTTGGACTAATAACTATATTGTGAGGTGTTCAGAATACACTGTAAATTAGTGGAAATGCTTGTTATTGAATGTTATTGAGGTTAATAATAGCCTAGGAGTGAAAATAAGCCCAAAAACTTGATTTTTAAACTTTTTATGTTTTTTTCAAAAAAAATCCGAATCCAATACCTTAAATCCGAACCGAGACCTTTCGTCAAGTGTTTTGCGAGACAAATCCGAACCTCAAAAATAACGAAAATCCGGATCCAAAACACAAAACACGAGACCTCAAAAGTCGCCGGTGCACATCCCTAGTATTTATCTTGTTTATCATAGACAGAGCATAAGGAAATGTCTTATATTCCTATATACAGTGCATTGTGATTAGGTGAAACACTTAACCTCCTTCATATAGCAGCAAAGGGATTCCAAATGCATTGAAATCTATTAATAAACTTAAAATGAGGTAAATACGGAGTATACTGTAGATAGAGAGAAATCAGCAACATTTTACTAAGTAGTATGATAGCAACGTCAGGTACTACTGGCATCAGGGTGGGGACAAAAGGCAGCTGCCTTTGATGTAATGTGATATATATCCGGATATTCTGGATTAAAACGGATTTCTGATACTACATTTGCTTTGCAAATCACTGAGTGCCTCTCTGTCTGGATATATTTACTGCAGGAGTTTTTGTTTGTTTGAGGTGAATACCAGGGGCTGTTTTTTCCTATCCCAATTTGAGTGGCAGGCCATGTATGTATGTATGTATGTAATTTTGTACGCATGTATGTATGTATGTATGTATATATGTATGCATGTATGTTTATAAGTATGTACGTACGTAGTATTATTATTATTATTATTATTATTATTATTATTATTAATTTTTATTTATAGGGCGCCACAAAGTATCCGTAGCGCCGTACAAGGACAAACAATGGCACAGTATAAGGTGAAACAGCACAGTACAAGTAACAGTAAGCACTATAACTCTGGGGGCTCAGGCACAGCATGAAAGAGAGGGAGGGAGGGGAAAAGTGAGTATAGGCAGGTAACTATGGCCCAAGAGGGTGGGCACAGATGACAGGTTGAGAGTCATTGAGGGGAGCGGAGAGAAGCGAGAGGAGACAGAGGGCAGAGGGACTGAGAGGAGGTGAGCTGAGTAGCTGGAGAGTGCAGTTAAAAGTGATGGAAACAGGAGGTAGGAGAGCCCTGCTCAAAGGAGCGAACAATCTAAAGGGAGGGGAAGACAGACAGACACATGGATGAGACGGAGAGATGGGAGAAACGGAGACGGAGTCGAGGAAGGGGGAGAAGGGAAGAAGGGATGAGAAAGAGAGGTAGCCGACCGGTGGGAGTTTAGGCATGAGACTAGAAGGCTTTAAGGAAAAGGTGGGTTTTTAATGTTTGTTTGAAAGAGGACAGATTAGGGGAAGTTCTGATGGAGCGGGGGAGCTTGTTCCAATGGAGGGGAGCGGCGCGGGAGAAGTCTTGGATACGTGTGTGAGAGGAGGTAATCAGAGGGGAAGAGAGGCGACGATCGTTGGACGATCGCAGTGAGCGGGAGGGAGTGTGAATAGAGATAAGGTTAGAGATGTAGGGAGCAGTGGAGTTGGCGAGGGCCTTGTAAGTCAGAGTGAGGAGCTTGAAAAAGATTCTGTAGGGGAAGGGGAGCCAGTGAAGGGCTCGGTAGAGTGGGGATACAGAGGTGGAACGGCGAGAGAGGAAAATAAGCCTAGCAGCGGCGTTAAGTGATCGTACTTAAGCAGGGCCTGATCAACCACTAGGCTGACCAGGCTGCAGCCTGGGGCGCTGGGTCCCGGGGGGCGCTGCCCTGTGGGTATTTTTAAAAAATATTTTTTTTTTCTTCATTCATTTTTTTTTCGGGGTGGGGGAGGGGGGGGTCGCCGCGGGGGGGTGGAGGGCTCGACAATCAAAAGCAATGGTGGTCAGTGGTTAGCAACACACAGCCAATCGCCAGGCTGCCTGTTGCTGTGCAGCAGACAGGAAGCAGGACGTCTTCACTTCCTATCTGCTGATCTGAGGAGAGGAGCGACGCTGGCACAACTACAGGTAATTGAAGGGGGGAACTGCCCTGCATATCTATAGGGAGGGGGGGGGAACTGCCCTGCATATCTATAGGGAGGGGGGGGGAACTGCCCTGCATATCAATAGGGAGGGGGGGGGAACTGCCCTGCATATCTATAGGGAGGGGGGGGGGAACTGCCCTGCATATCTATAGGGAGGGGGGGGGAACTGCCCTGCATATCAATAGGGAGGGGGGGGGGAACTGCCCTGCATATCTATAGGGAGGGGGGGGAACTGCCCTGCATATCTATAGGGAGGGGGGGGGACTGCCCTGCATATCTATAGGGAGGGGGGGGACTGCCCTGCATATCTTTAGGGAGGGGGGGGGAAACTGCCCTGCATATCTATAGGGAGGGGGGGCAACTGCCCTGCATATCTATAGGGAGGGGGGGGGACTGCCCTGCATATCTATAGGGAGGGGGGGAACTACCCTGCATATCTATAGGGAGGGGGGGACTACCCTGCATATCTATAGGGAGGGAGAGGGGGGACTGTCATGCATATGTATAGGGAGGGAGAGGGGGACTGTCATACAAATCTATAGGGGGGGAGGCTCCATGAAAATCTATAGGGAGGGAAAGAGGTTGATATGTATGAAGGAGGGCAGAGGAGGGGGGCTGATATATGTGACTGGGGGAGTTTTGATGTGACGGGGGGGGATAGCTAGCTAGCAGAGTGGAGGTAAGGAAAATAGCTGCAAGGGGGATGGATGCAGGATGGGAGGTAAAGAAAATGGCTGCAGCAGGGGTTAAGGAAAATGGCTGTGCGGGGGGGTTGTGGTTAAGGAAAATTGCTGTGGGGGGGGTTGTGGTTAAGGAAAATGGCTGCAGGGGGTATTTAAAAAATATAGCAGCTTTGGGGTGCAGAATCTCATGATTGTGTGGTGGTCACATGGGTGGTCTCAGCAATCACTAGAATACTAAATATTAGTGAGATGGGGCTGGTAGAGGTTTGTATTTGATTGACAACAAATATTCAGATATTGCTTATATATGCCTGTCCAATGGGGTACTTTTAGCTGGCCATAATGGAGGGTTTTGTTTTAACTAAAGGGCCTAATCATTCAGGGTTTGCATTATAATACATTTTTGCATTTTCAAAACAGGACGCCAACTTTCCAGAAGCCAGCGAGAGGATAACAAAGTTGCAAGAGAGAAGAGCAAGGACAGGTAAGAGACAATGGCACAATCTGTCTAAATTTGAATGCTGGAGAATACACCTGAACATTCATATTCAGGAGTGTTCCTATACACCTATATATTCGGAGGAGGGGGGGGGGGGGGGCGCTGCGGCCGTATTAGCCTAGGGCGGCCAGAACCCTTAATCAGGCCCTGTACTTAAGTGTACGTACGCATGTATATATGTATGTATGTACATATATATGTATGCCTGTATGTATGCATGTATGTATGTATGTATGTATGTATGTATGTATGTACATATATATGTATGCCTGTATGTATGTATGTATGTATGTATGTATGCATGTATGTATGTATGTATGTATGTATGCATGTATGTACATATATATGTATGCCTGTATGTATGCATGTATGTATGTATGTATGTATGTATGTATGTATGTATGCATGTATGTATGTATGTATGTATGTATGTATGTATGTATGTATATATCAGTTCACAGACTGATGTGACCGAGTCTGCCCAGCCTCACTCTACTCACTACATGTGATGGCATCAGAGAGGGCAGTTTGTATTCTCACCCGGGTAACCGACGGCCCCGGGTGTGCAGATTCTGGATCCATGATCCCGCCTGTTATCTCATTTTGAACACAACTTATACAGAGTACATTGTATTATCCTAAAACTCGGCTCACCCCTCATTCATACATTATATGACTGTTGTGGGACACCTGCAGTGTCTTTATTCCTAGGTGCCGTCTGGGTAATGTAACAATATACTGTACACACAGAAATGGGGGATACCTGTAATAAAGTCCCCAAACTGTGCCCCCCTTCCCAATCCCTCAGCCCCAGCACTACTGGTGGGATACAGACTCTGTAGTGAGCAGCACATGGTGACCCCATTGTGATTGCTGATCTTGGGGCGCATCCTGGCTGTAGTGAGAGGTTTTTGCATCAGAGACAAATGCTAGAACTGAGTTTTACTTGTGTGATGAGAGATGAGATAAATGCAGATTACAGTGAGGAGAACATTATGGGAAGGTGACCAGAGAAGCATCATCAGCCCTAATGGGTCATTACAGTCTCTGACAATCTATAAATCTCCTGTGTTAAGTACGTCAGGATGACAGATTGACAGATGATCATAGCCGTCTGTGTATAATGAGTATAGAGAACTCACTGCATAGAATGAACAGGACACCAGGATCTCACCCTCTCGTCTCTCAAACAACAACATCGATCAGAAGCGAAATAAAATGTCTACATGGAATTCCAGCTGTAAAGCGCTATGGAATGTGCTGGCGCTATATAAAAAAATGTTGATGATATTGACCACAAATAGAACGTGTCCTGTATGTGCGGAACCACATTCATATCTGGCTCTATTCAACTGACGCTCAGTCACTAATTGTCACATACATTAATGGGAACTGATCACAATGAGATAAACTTCTAATCAACAGAGAAGAAGTGCAAGAAAATCAGCCTGAATACAGAGAACCGGATCTATGTAAGAAAAACATACAGAGAAAGAAATAGCAAAGGTCACACATAAAGCTGACTTATTCCTATGGCTGACAAATATACTAATCCTGTGTGTGGATGTTCAGGTGACCTGACGATATTCCAGGACGGATATGTAGAGGACTTACCTGTCCGGGGCCGTCGTCATCCCTCGGGCGGCGGTCCACTCCGTTCAGCCGGGACGGTGAGCCAATCAGGGCTCACCTCCCGGCCATTTCAAAAAGAAGCATGGCAACGGACCAATCCGGGCCCGCCATGTCATCACGTGGCGTCGCGTCGACGCTACGTGATGACGCTAGCGCGGCGCCGACTATTTAAGTCGGCGCGCGCGCGCCACCATGTTCAGTTCGACGGCGGAGAGAGTCAGAAGAGGACGTGTCGCGGAGAGCTGCGGGATCAAGACCAGAAGACAAGCCAGCGGAGACCAGCAGTGGCGGCAGAGAGCCCTTGTTAGGGCTAAGAGCGCCTCTGCTGCCTGAAGACCGGCGGGATCAAGAACCGAAGACAGCGGAGACCAGCAGTGGCGGCAGAGAGCCCTTGTTAGGGCTAAGAGCGCCTCTGCTGCCTGAAGACCGGCGGGATCAAAAGCAGAAGCCGGCGGCAGAGCAGAGAAGCAGCGGCAGGCGGGGAAGGAGTCCAGGAGAAGCTCCCCGAAGACAGCCCCAGGTAAGGCCTTGCCAGGCAACTCCTCTCCCGGGCCCACGCCCGCAGTACATACAATAAAGTCGGGCACAAGGCCCGTTGGCACTCTATAGTAGGGGCACAAGGCCCAGGGACCTGGGCACTAGGCCCCAACGTGGTAGTGGGCCAGTAGGCCATTAGTATATCTATATAAAGGGGACAAGCCCCTGTTAGTTAGAGAGGGGGACTCTGAGCCCCAGGTACAAGGGCACAAGGCCCTTAGGTAGTTAGTGGCCTAGAGGCCATAGGAAGGCCATAGGGCCTAGTCAGGGGCTGGTAGCCCATCTCCTATTAAGGGCACAAGGCCCTCAGTTAGTAAGGAAGGCCACAGGCCTCAGGCAGGGGCTAGGACCCCTAGGTAGTAGGGCACAAGGCCCTAGTGAGTGGGCTCAGAGCCCTGGGTTAGAGAGGGGGCTGAGGCCCATTAGTCAGAGCAGAAGGCTCTGTGTGTAGCTGGGCAGAGACCCATGGTGTGTAGGGCATAAGGCCCTGGTGGTGTGAGGTAGAGGCGTGGGAGCCTCGTGAGAGTAGACGCGGTCCTGTGTGAGGTGAGCACACGTGGTTAGGAGGTACGGTCGAGCGTAGGCTCCCGTGGTGCTGTAGCAACCTGCTGGTTGGCTAGCAGCGGTGTGTTCGGGTAAGTAGCGGCAAAGTACTGTAGACTGTATCTATTTATTCTGTCTGTGTGGCGAGTGTAGTTTACATTACAGTATTTTGGTGTGCTTTCTAACTGTGTCCAGGGGCAAGACGTCAGGCCCCCATTAAAGGTAGGCTCTTGTTTCCTGTGGTTTTCCTGTGCTAACCCGTGCTGTGTGGGGACAAGTGTAAGTAACAGCATACACATAGTCAGGGGAGAACACATGTAGTTTCCCTGTCCCTTAGGTCCCCGGGGTCACACTGGTACCCAGAGGGGGGGTGGCTGAGTGAGTTGGTGGC
The DNA here is from genome assembly GCF_038048845.1 of Mixophyes fleayi. NCBI lineage: Eukaryota > Metazoa > Chordata > Amphibia > Anura > Limnodynastidae > Mixophyes > Mixophyes fleayi. Next base: position 154,070,521 of record NC_134408.1, on the reverse strand, counting down.
AGTACAGCACACCTTGAGGCAGTTCCAGGGGCGGCCGTGGTTCTGATCAAGGGTCCTCAAGGCCGGTTCCGTGCAGGTGGACCTGTGGTTCCGGACGAAGGGACACGTGTGAGATACCCGAGTACAGGCAGTCGGGCGGTTCAGTTCGATCGGCTGTTCCGTGCGGCAGTCGGCCCGCGGGTTAGTGTGCTGTTTTACTGAGCCTCAGCCGGGCTTAAAGAACCCGTACTTAGGGCCTGTGTGTGACTCCATAGCAAGAAGGCAGCTTCTTGGTACGACCTGGGTGAGGGGGTTAGGAACCGCCCTCCGGTTTAGGCTGTGAACACCGGCTGGTGTTCCCCGTAGCGTGTAACTATTAGTTCCGTTAGTGCACCACATTTAGTAGTCCTAGTGTTTGACGTAGTTGCGTTGCCGACCATTAGAACCTTGTTAGGGTCGGGTCGCCGTTTGTAGTTAGTCCAGTTTGTGGGTGCCATCTTAGTTCACGGAGAGCGTAGAGGGAGGCTGTGTGTCTTGTCATCCGCAGGAGTCGGGAAGGTGCAGGAGAACCGGATCGGAAGTGGGAGTGTCCCGGTGAGTATCACGCTCGATTCCTCCTTTCGGTTAGGCCCTCACCGGCAGGTGTGTGAGGCACTTGAGGCGGGACTAGTCCTCGGATTAGTCTTGGCCTTCAGTGCCTGAAGTCCCCCGCGTCTTGGCAAGAACAAAGTGAGGAGGCGGCAAGGAGCTTGGACTGACCGTGTCTTCGTCCCTTGCCGTAGTCTCGGACAGCCCTTACTTGGTAGACTCGGTTTAACTGTGTGTTTCCCTCTTAGGCGTTACTTGCGGGCGTCCGGAGAAAACCCAAACCGGGACCGAGGTGGGATCCAGTCATCCACGCGGATCGTGGTAAATTCGGAGGTATTAGGAGGTAGTCGCCCTGTGAGGCACATCTCCTTTAGGGACCTTACATTTTGGCGTAGTCGGCAGGATCCGCGTTCGTGATGACGGATTCACGACCAACCACGCCTTCCCCCGAGCGCAACCCGCCTAATGTGATGGCTGTGGGTGCCGCATTGTCCCACCTGCCGAAGTTCGATGGAAAGAATCTTGCTTTCGCCGACTGGCAGGAACGGCTGCATGGCACTGCCCGGTTGTATCATATCACCGGTGCCATGAAGGTGGAGCTGGCTCTGAACGCCCTGGAAGGGGATGCCAGGAAGACGGTTCTTCTTCGACCCAAATCAGATAGGGACACCCTGGACGCCATCTTCAAAATCTTGGGAGGATTGTACGGTGACACCTCCTCTGCGGCAGTTCTGAGGAAGAGGTTCTTCGGGCGTGTGCAGAGAGAAGACGAGAGTCTAACCCAGTTTGGCAACGCTCTCCTAGAATTGGCGGGAGAACTCTGGCAGAGAGACCCACGGGGGTCGGCCGCCATGGGAGACTCGGATGTGCTACTGCGAGACCAATTTGCCCTGGGGCTCTGGAACGTGCCACTCCGGCACATTCTACTGGACAAGGTGCGGGACCAACCTCACCTGGCGTTCCAGGAAATACAAGCGGAGGCTGTGTCCCGGGACAGAGATGATCACTACGGGCCTTATGCGGTAGCGCCCCAGCAAGTCCTGCTCACCAGTAGCCCATCCGAAGCAGAGGCCCAACCGTTGGAGAGTTGTGTGAAAGATCTAAAGGAAGCTCTCTTAGCCATAAAGGAAGAAGTCGCCCAACTGCGGCAGGAAGTCCGTCGGCCGAGGGATCGCCGAAGTGAAGGGGGACCTATGGAGGAACGGCGAAGCGCCCCCAGGTCCCAGCAGGGCCCAAGACCGGGCGTTCGCTGCTGGAGATGTCAACGCGTGGGACATTATGCCCGAAACTGTCCCGAACCTCCAAACCAGGCACCGTTAAACTAGAGTCCCTCGCGGTGAAAGGGCCACCCGCGGGGGAGATGGGGGCAAACCCCAACTTCACCAACTCTGCTGATTTGGTGGGGGAGTGCCCTACCGTAGTAGCCACGTTAGGGGGTAAACCACAACAGTGTCTGCTGGATACGGGGTCTCAGGTGACCACTATGTCGGAGCGGTGTTTCCTGGAAAACTACGCTCACCTGCAGAAGAGCCGGGCCCAAACGTGGATTAAGCTGACCGCCGCCAACAATTTGCCCATCCCTGTCGTGGGAGTAGTCTGGTTGGAAATTGAAGTATGCGGACAGACCTTGGGAAAGAAGGGCATTCTGGTGGTTGGTGGAAAAGAGCTTCGTCATGGCCCGGTGATCCTGGGGATGAACGCCCTACAAAATTTGGATCAGGCCTTATTCCACGCCAAAGGGGCTCGATACTGGAGAGAGTTGGACGTACCCCGGCCCGTGCAGCAGGTTTTCCAGAGAATGGTACGACGGTATGATGAAGAACCGACTGAGTCGGGACTGGAGCTCCTTGGCTACCTACGGACCAACTATCGACAGACGGTCGAAGTACCCCCTGGTCAGGAGGTGCTGCAATATATGGAAGTGAGGACAAACCGGAGATTAGAGGGAAGAGTGGTGTTGGTGGAACCGATCAGTCCGGAACGAACGGCGGAAGGACCTCTTGTAGCCCGTGCGTTGGCCAGGGTACATCGAGGAAGGGTACCCGTGCGGTTATGTAATGTGCAGGACCATACTCAGACGATGGGGCCTGGTACGACTGTCGCTCGAGTTATCGCCGTAGAAGCAGAACAGATTGGAGATGACCGGCAGATACGTCTCAAACCCGCGTCAGGACAACAAGGGGGCCTGGCGGTCCAGGTGGAGGGTGACGATAGCCTGTCCCGCGAGTGGAACGGCAACACCATTTTGGAACAAATGGATGTTTCCTTGGAAGGGATCGAGCCTCGAGATGTTACCCGTTTACAGCAGATATTGTGGGCCAGACAGAAAGTGTTCTCCCGAAGTGAAGAGGATTTTGGGTACACGGAGGAACTGGAACATAATATCCGTACCGGAGACAGTCTGCCCATTAGGGAGAGATATCGGCCAATCCCGCCCAAGTTGTACCAAGAGGTCAAGCTGATGATTAGGCAGATGTTGGATAGCCACGTGATTACCGAAAGTAAGAGCCCGTGGGCAGCTCCTATCGTCTTAGTACGAAAAAAAGATGGCGCTATCAGGTTCTGTGTGGACTATCGGCGGTTGAATAGTTGTACTGTCCGCGACGCGTATCCATTGCCCAGGATTGAGGAGTCGCTAGCTGCGCTAGGAAAGGCGAGATATTTCTCCACTCTGGATCTTGCCAGCGGATACTGGCAAGTACCAGTGGCGGCAGAGGACCGGCCGAAGACGGCCTTCATCACACCAATGGGTCTGTTTGAGTTCTGTAGGATGCCGTTTGGGCTCACTAATGCTCCCGCCACCTTCCAACGGTTAATGGAGAGATGTCTGGGAAACCTGAACTTCGACGCTCTCCTGATCTATTTGGATGATATCATCATCTTCGCTCCCACGGTCAAGGAACATCTGGATCGTCTCGACGTCGTCCTACAGCGCTTGGAGAAGTTCGGCCTGAAGTTGAAGCCGCGAAAGTGTCATCTTCTGAAATCTCGGTTGGAATACCTGGGACATATTGTGTCCCGGGATGGGGTGAGCCCCACTCCGGATAAGGTTTCTGCGGTGTTGGACTGGAAGATCCCTCGAACGGTGACGGAACTGAGAGCATTTCTGGGGTTAGTGGGCTACTATCGGAGATTCATCAAAGACTTCGCGAAGGTGGCTGGCCCGCTACACGAATTATTGAGGGGCGTTGCCACTACGGCTAAGAATCAAGCCATAACCTGGGGAGACGCTCAGGAAAAGGCTTTCATGACGCTCAAAGAAGACCTGACGACGGCTCCAGTGCTGGCGTACGCTGACTTCGAAAAGCCCTTCGTTCTGTATACTGATGGAAGTCTCAAGGGCCTGGGGGCCGTGCTAGCACAAGTCCAAGACGGCAAAGAACGGGTCATTGCCTACGGAAGCCGGAGCCTGCGGGATTCAGAAAGAAACCCCGATAATTACAGTGCCTTTAAGCTGGAGTTGTTAGCAGTGGTTTGGGCAGTAACCGAAAAGTTCACGGAATACTTGACCGGCGCTGAGTTCGACATAGTGACCGATCACAATCCCTTGGCCTACTTGGGCACGGCCAAGTTAGGGGCGCTGGAACAGCGCTGGATGGCTCGGTTGGCCAAGTTCGGATATAAGATCCGGTATCGACCCGGAAAGGCTAATGGAAATGCGGATGCGTTGTCCCGTTATCCCCTGCAAGGGCCGGAGGGGCCTAGTGATGAGGACAGAGAAGGGGAGGAGATCCCGGATCTGACCCAGTTGACATCTCCTGTTTGTGCTCTGAGTGTGCCCAAGACGACCGTAGATTGGGCCGAACGGCAGGCTCAGGATGCTCCATTGCGGTGTGTCCGCCGATGGAAGCAACAGGGACATTGGCCCTCTAGTGAAGAACGGCGTCGACTGTCCATAGCCGGACGACGGCTATTGCACAGATGGGATCAACTGGCAGTGAGGGAAGGGGTGCTAGTTCGCCGAGCCTACCTGGAGCAAGAGCTCCGTCCTGTATGGCAGGTGGTGGTGCCTGAGTCCATGGCGCGGGACTTGGTACTGGAAGCCCATGAAAAAGGCGCTCATCTCGGGGCGGCCAAGACCCATCAATGGCTACGCAGACAGTACTGCGTACCTGGCGCCAAGGCGTTGGCGGAAGAGGTCTGCCGAGCCTGTCCACGATGTGGGGTAAGTAAGGCTGGAGAGCAGCATGCGCCCGTGCAAACCATTCAGACGGGGCGACCATTGGAGCTGCTTATGATTGATTACGTCCTGGTTGGGGAGTCAAGTAGTGGTCATAGCTACGCGTTGGTCATGACCGACCACTTTACAAAGTTCACCGTCGTTGTGCCCACACGAAATCAGACGGCGGAAGCAGCTACGCGCGCCATTGTGGAGCACTTCATTCGGAGGTATGGGTGCCCGGAGCGAATTCACTCGGATCAGGGAGCCTGTTTTCAGGGACGCCTCATGGAGGGTCTGTGTGACACTTATGGGGTACAGAAGTCCCGGACCACTCCTTATCACCCTCAAGGTAATGGCGCCTGTGAAAGGTTCAATCGGACCTTGCTGCAAATGCTCAGGGCTCTGGAGGCTGGGCAAAAGAACCGCTGGCCGGAGTACGTGCAGGACTTGGTGTGGGTATACAATAACCGGGTACATAGTACCACCGGTTATACCCCATACTTCCTTTTGTTTGGGCGGCCTGGAAGGGAGTGGCGTGATTTGGACTTGTCCGTCCCCGAAGAAGCGGACAGATGGACTCCCAGCGGCTGGGTGACCGAGCAGAAGAGGAAGCTGAAGATTGCCGGGGACGTGGTGAGGGGGCAGCTACGGTCCAAAGTCCATCACGGGCCAACCAACAGCACGGCTTCCCCCTTCGTAGTGGGTCAGCGGGTACTGGTAAGAGTTAAGAGGTTGGGAAATAAACTCAGCGATCGGTGGGAAGTGTTGCCACATGTAGTGCAACGGCGCATGGCTCCTGACCTTCCTTTGTATGAGGTGGTTCCTGCGGAGGGGACTGGAAGACCGCGGGTGCTACATCGGAATATGTTACGTCCCTGTGGTTTTCTGGATTTGCCTTCCGACGTCCAGGAGAGAAGTGAGCCAGATCCTATACCCGCCCCGACGGGGGTGGATTGGTGGGCACCAATGACCGCCGACGACGTTGTTACTCCAGATGCTACTCCAGTGGACCTGGACCTTCCGACACCGCCGCTTCAACCCAGAAGATCGCAGCGGCCAAACTTGGGCCAGCCTGGAGGACGTTATACTGACCCGGATTTCGTGTGGACCAGGGTTTTGTCGGCAGGGACTGCCGACATTAAAAACGGGGGAAATGTAGAGGACTTACCTGTCCGGGGCCGTCGTCATCCCTCGGGCGGCGGTCCACTCCGTTCAGCCGGGACGGTGAGCCAATCAGGGCTCACCTCCCGGCCATTTCAAAAAGAAGCATGGCAACGGACCAATCCGGGCCCGCCATGTCATCACGTGGCGTCGCGTCGACGCTACGTGATGACGCTAGCGCGGCGCCGACTATTTAAGTCGGCGCGCGCGCGCCACCATGTTCAGTTCGACGGCGGAGAGAGTCAGAAGAGGACGTGTCGCGGAGAGCTGCGGGATCAAGACCAGAAGACAAGCCAGCGGAGACCAGCAGTGGCGGCAGAGAGCCCTTGTTAGGGCTAAGAGCGCCTCTGCTGCCTGAAGACCGGCGGGATCAAGAACCGAAGACAGCGGAGACCAGCAGTGGCGGCAGAGAGCCCTTGTTAGGGCTAAGAGCGCCTCTGCTGCCTGAAGACCGGCGGGATCAAAAGCAGAAGCCGGCGGCAGAGCAGAGAAGCAGCGGCAGGCGGGGAAGGAGTCCAGGAGAAGCTCCCCGAAGACAGCCCCAGGTAAGGCCTTGCCAGGCAACTCCTCTCCCGGGCCCACGCCCGCAGTACATACAATAAAGTCGGGCACAAGGCCCGTTGGCACTCTATAGTAGGGGCACAAGGCCCAGGGACCTGGGCACTAGGCCCCAACGTGGTAGTGGGCCAGTAGGCCATTAGTATATCTATATAAAGGGGACAAGCCCCTGTTAGTTAGAGAGGGGGACTCTGAGCCCCAGGTACAAGGGCACAAGGCCCTTAGGTAGTTAGTGGCCTAGAGGCCATAGGAAGGCCATAGGGCCTAGTCAGGGGCTGGTAGCCCATCTCCTATTAAGGGCACAAGGCCCTCAGTTAGTAAGGAAGGCCACAGGCCTCAGGCAGGGGCTAGGACCCCTAGGTAGTAGGGCACAAGGCCCTAGTGAGTGGGCTCAGAGCCCTGGGTTAGAGAGGGGGCTGAGGCCCATTAGTCAGAGCAGAAGGCTCTGTGTGTAGCTGGGCAGAGACCCATGGTGTGTAGGGCATAAGGCCCTGGTGGTGTGAGGTAGAGGCGTGGGAGCCTCGTGAGAGTAGACGCGGTCCTGTGTGAGGTGAGCACACGTGGTTAGGAGGTACGGTCGAGCGTAGGCTCCCGTGGTGCTGTAGCAACCTGCTGGTTGGCTAGCAGCGGTGTGTTCGGGTAAGTAGCGGCAAAGTACTGTAGACTGTATCTATTTATTCTGTCTGTGTGGCGAGTGTAGTTTACATTACAGTATTTTGGTGTGCTTTCTAACTGTGTCCAGGGGCAAGACGTCAGGCCCCCATTAAAGGTAGGCTCTTGTTTCCTGTGGTTTTCCTGTGCTAACCCGTGCTGTGTGGGGACAAGTGTAAGTAACAGCATACACATAGTCAGGGGAGAACACATGTAGTTTCCCTGTCCCTTAGGTCCCCGGGGTCACACTGGTACCCAGAGGGGGGGTGGCTGAGTGAGTTGGTGGCAGTACAGCACACCTTGAGGCAGTTCCAGGGGCGGCCGTGGTTCTGATCAAGGGTCCTCAAGGCCGGTTCCGTGCAGGTGGACCTGTGGTTCCGGACGAAGGGACACGTGTGAGATACCCGAGTACAGGCAGTCGGGCGGTTCAGTTCGATCGGCTGTTCCGTGCGGCAGTCGGCCCGCGGGTTAGTGTGCTGTTTTACTGAGCCTCAGCCGGGCTTAAAGAACCCGTACTTAGGGCCTGTGTGTGACTCCATAGCAAGAAGGCAGCTTCTTGGTACGACCTGGGTGAGGGGGTTAGGAACCGCCCTCCGGTTTAGGCTGTGAACACCGGCTGGTGTTCCCCGTAGCGTGTAACTATTAGTTCCGTTAGTGCACCACATTTAGTAGTCCTAGTGTTTGACGTAGTTGCGTTGCCGACCATTAGAACCTTGTTAGGGTCGGGTCGCCGTTTGTAGTTAGTCCAGTTTGTGGGTGCCATCTTAGTTCACGGAGAGCGTAGAGGGAGGCTGTGTGTCTTGTCATCCGCAGGAGTCGGGAAGGTGCAGGAGAACCGGATCGGAAGTGGGAGTGTCCCGGTGAGTATCACGCTCGATTCCTCCTTTCGGTTAGGCCCTCACCGGCAGGTGTGTGAGGCACTTGAGGCGGGACTAGTCCTCGGATTAGTCTTGGCCTTCAGTGCCTGAAGTCCCCCGCGTCTTGGCAAGAACAAAGTGAGGAGGCGGCAAGGAGCTTGGACTGACCGTGTCTTCGTCCCTTGCCGTAGTCTCGGACAGCCCTTACTTGGTAGACTCGGTTTAACTGTGTGTTTCCCTCTTAGGCGTTACTTGCGGGCGTCCGGAGAAAACCCAAACCGGGACCGAGGTGGGATCCAGTCATCCACGCGGATCGTGGTAAATTCGGAGGTATTAGGAGGTAGTCGCCCTGTGAGGCACATCTCCTTTAGGGACCTTACAGATACATGGATGTAGCAGGCACCAAATCCTTCTGGAACACAGAGGCCACACGAGAGAGGAATTCTAAAGGAATGAACTGAAGGAAATGATGAGATATTAATGGTGACAATTCCCAAGAGCAGAAAGATGATGACACAAAAGAAACATCTTAGGCTGAAACCTTCCCCTGTATGTTCTTCAGACTGAGCTGTCTCTGCCGAGGGCTCAGCTTCTATAAAAGTCATATTGGGAAAACGATCTACTCATCAAAACAAACCTCCTCACAACAATGTTACCTACTGTATTTATTTAAATATAGTTGTTAATCTGTTAATCACTTAATATCACAAGTCCAATGGCTGAGTCATATCATCAGCACAACCAATTAAATGCAGCTTATAAACAAATCGTTAATAAACTGACAGGTAATGCCCTTAATACACCACAAATGAATCTTATTTGCTTATAAGGCATTTGTTTGGCTTAATGATAACCTTGAATTACTGAATCCTGTTAGACAGAACCTGTGTAACTAAGGTATAAAGGTGATCGCCCACTCTCCTAATCCACCTGACATTACTGATCTTCATTTCTCGGTGCTATAAAAGTTTAGGACAGGACTAGTAATGTAACTGTGGGTAATAATATCAAGTTTAACATATGAATTCATCCAATATTTACAAACCTATGAAAAATAAAGATAAAATGAATATATATGTATAACATCCTTTCAGGCTTATTATTCACACCTCCTGGTGACCGAAAGTGTGGCCCCGGTACTAGGACCCAGAGGAGATGCACCTGGAATGGTTGCTCAGCAACATACGGCTGGTATAAGCTGTTCAGAACCTGTGTGATGAGTGAGTGACAGCCTGGGACATGTGATGGAGTGAGTGACAGCCTGGGACACGTGATGGAGTGAGTGACAGCCTGGGACATGTGATGGAGTGAGTGACAGCCTGGGACATGTGATGGAGTGAGTGACAGCCTGGGACACGTGATGGAGTGAGTGACAGCCTGGGACACGTGATGGAGTGAGTGAGTGACAGCCTGGGACACGTGATGGAGTGAGTGAGTGACAGCCTGGGACACGTGATGGAGTGAGTGAGTGACAGCCTAGGACACATGATGGAGTGAGTGAGTGACAGCCTGGGACACGTGATGGAGTGAGTGACAGCCTGGGACACGTGATGGAGTGAGTGAGTGACAGCCTGGGACACGTGATGGAGTGAGTGAGTGACAGCCTGGGACACGTGATGGATGAAGTGAGTGACAGCCTGGGACACGTGATGGAGTGAGTGAGTGAGTGACAGCCTGGGACACGTGATGGATGAAGTGAGTGACAGCCTGGGACACATGATGGAGTGAGTGACAGCCTGGGACACGTGATGGATGAAGTGAGTGACAGCCTGGGACACGTGATGGATGAAGTGAGTGACAGCCTGGGACACATGATGGAGTGGAGGAAGTTCTGGATGGTACAACAAATAGGTTGAAATGAGTTTAAAAGAAGGAGTCCAACCATCTGGTCGCTGTTCTACATCCTGCTTCGTACAGTCTGACAAGGGGATACGGCTCCTGTTGGATTGGGCCAGGAATATGCTGAAGATTGGATCTGCTCAGCTTCCACAGAATTTGCTATTTTTTGGACCTGCAAAAAGCAGTAATACATTGAGCTTGGTACCTGCCCTGCTGGCAAAGGATTGAAAAGTGTGGTCAGTGGCCGGGACAGTGCTCCAGAGGAAAGGTGACTTTAAAGCAATGGGCATGGTGTATGGAACCAATGTTACAACCACTTAATCTAATCCATACCTGAACTGCAATTGTTAGCCATGTTGTTATCAGAGGAAGTATCAGTGATGGAACTATAACATCTCCTTGGAAAAGTACTTCAGGAGTTGAGAGAATTAAGCTATCATTGTTATTTCTGTTTGCTCCCTATTGTCCACTAGTGAGCTCTACAGACAGCCAGGAGCCGGACCCAGCAGGGGTCACCTGAGGGAAGATACCTGGGGAGGTAGGGGAGGGGGCATAGTGTAAGCATCCCACCAATCGAGCCCATTGCAACTCTTCTGGGCAGACAGTTCCCAAGGTGGGATTAGGAGGTGATAAAAGAGGCTGGGAGCTGGACATATGTGACTAACTTTTGGCCAAGAGGTGATGCTCTGCCAGAGATGTGCTGTGGAACCTATCCCACTGGATTTACTTGAACTGATTTCCTCACTTGTTGGACCTGCTATCCTTACGGGGCCGTGCTGTATTTAATCCTGTTCTGCAGAATAAATCATCCTTCTATTTTTCCTCTAATACTGTGTCCGAGTGATTTGGGAACCTCGTATCTTCACAGTGACTGTAGCTATTAGCATAGGGTAGAATAGCCGGCTGTCAGTGCAGTAAAACCCCTGGCTGATGTTAACTGTACCCTTTTTTCTGTGTGATTTTGTAAATACAAATATCTATTTTGTATATAAAATAAAGCTACATTTGTAATTTTCCTTTTGTGTTGCCTAAGTGATTCCGAACTCACGGAGGTACCAGGTACCCTCAGAAACAGACACAATTTGATGGCAGATAAGAACCACTTGGCCCATCTAGTTGGCCCATTTATTAATTAACCTCTGGTAACCTCAAACTCCATTTGATACTTAGCTCTTTATAAGGATATCCTTATGTCTATCCCAAGCATGCTCTACTGTATTAGCCTCTACCACCTCTGATGGGAGACTATTCCACTTATCCACTATCCTTTCAGTTTTAGTGCATGCACCTTGTTAAAAACTTTGGTAGATTTGAAAGTTTCTATCATGTCCCCACTTTCCCTTCTCTGCTCCAGACTATGCATATTAAGATCTTTAGTCTTTCCGGGTAAGTATTGTGCTGTAGGCCATGCACCATTTTAGTTGCCCTTCTTTGTACAGTCTCTAGTGTATTTCTATCCTTCTGGAGATATGGGGGTAAATGTATGAACATGCGGGTTCTTCAACACCCGCGTGTTCGGCGATTAAATTTCAAGCGGCGCTGCATTGTAAAGGGAAACTTCCCTTTACAATGCAGCGCAGCTTGAAATTTAATCGCCGAACACGCTGAACACGCGGGTGTTAAAGAACCCGCATGTTCATACATTTACCCCATGGCCTCCAGAACTAAACATTACTTACCTGCCTTTAAATCACCCGAAATATTGACTCCTCCATCCCTTTCCTCCTCAGTAGTTGTCATTATTATGCCATTAACAATATATTTGCCTTTGGGTTCTTGAGACCCAAGTGCATGATTTTGCATTTTTTGGCTTGAACTCTTGTTGCCACTCTTGACCATTCCTCTAGTCTACCTAGATCATCAACCATTTGTTTTACCCCTGGTGTGTCTACCCTGTTGCATATCTTTGTGTCATCTGCAGTAACACATACTTTCCCTTCAATACCATTTTCAATATCACCAATAAAGATATTAAGAAGCACTGGTCCAAGTACAGATCCCTGGGGTTCTCCACTGGTGACCTTTCCCTCCAGTGAATGTCTCCATTTACTATAACTCAAGTTACTTTAACAAGTTTATATAATAGTCTGTGATGTGGGACAGTGTCAAAAACCTTACTAAAATCTTGATAAGCTACATCTACGCCCCCCTTGATCTATAACTCCAGTCACCCAGTCAAAACAATCAGTAATATTTGTATGACATGATCTCCCCCAGTAGATCCTGCTGTTTGGGATCCTGTAAGTTACTGGATTTGAGATATTCTACAACTCTTTCTTTTAAGAGTGTTTCCACCAATCTCCTACTACTGATGTAAGACTCACTGGTCTGTAGTTGCCTCTTCCTTGCTTCCACTTTTGTGCAGTGGGACTACATTCACTCTTCTCCAGTCCTCTGGAATTACTCCTGTATCTAGTGACTGACTGAATAATTCTGTTAATTCTGTTAATGGTGTTACCAGCCCCCTTTAAGCTCTTTTAGTATCCTTCCTTGGATGTATCCCATCTGGCCCCATTGATTTGTCCACTTGAGAGCTCTGTTAGGACCTTCTCCTCTGTAATGTACTTGTATCTACCTCATGTTTATCAGTATACTTGTAACTTAACTGTGGCCCCTTCCCTGCTCTTTCTGTAGTGAACACCGAGCAAAAATAATTATTAAGATGATCTGTTATTACCTTGTATCCTCAACAAGACCATCACTCTCTGTATTTAGTCTTATTATTCCTCCTTTTGTTTTTCTCCTTTCACTTATATACCTAAAAAAAAGTTTTGCCCCCTTTCCCCACTGACTGGGCCACATTCTCTTCAGCTTGTGCACTTACACATCTGATCACCTTCTTAGCGACCTAACAAGATCCACCTCTTTACCTTCATTATTCTGAGTCTGCTTATATTTCCTAAAGGCCATCTGTTTATTTTCACAATACTCGCTACTTCTTTTGCAAACCACACTGGTTCCTTTTTTTAACCCTTCTGATACAAAGATCTGTTGCTTTTAGTATTGCACTTTTTATTTTTTCCCACCTCTTCAAGTTCTTCCACTCTGCCAAAGAGTCACTTACACACTTACACACATCTCTACAACGTCAGCCTTCCTAAAATCTAACACCTTTGTTTTTGTGTTGTATGAGTCGGTCTTTATCCTAAACCATACTGCTTGATGGTTCTCACCCATATTTACATCAAATATTCTGCCATCATTTGTAAGAATTAAGTCTTATATTACATCTTTACGTGTGGGCTTCCTCACCATGTGCTTGAGGGATGGTCCCTGCAATGAATTCAGAATGTCCCTACGTCTAGTGGAACTTGCAGAAGACCCCTCTCAGTTCCCATCAGGTAGATTGATGTCTCCCATGATTATCACCTTTCCTTGATGTCCTGCAATAAGTTCCTGTGCAGTTCCTCTTCTTGACCTGGTGTCTATAGATCACCCCAGTACGAAGAATAGCCTTGTCCCATTTCTATTCTTAGCTAGAGCATAAGGCAGCCAATTGTGAATCAGCTACCCTGGGTGGGCAAAAAATCTACATATAAGTCCGACATCCTCACAGAGGACAAGTAGACAGCACAGGTAGAAAACAATGAATGCATTCTCTCATTTAAAGATGCAAACAACGTCTTCATTATGAATTGCTTTTGATTATCTCCAGCATTTATATTTTTTGCATTTGCTCTACAACTGATTTAGCATCTTATTGATAACTTTGTAGCCTGAATGTCTTCTGTTTATCCTATTTTTAAGCAATATGTTTGTTATTATCAATATTTTATAATTTATAAAATTCTATTTTTCCTAACCATAGAGGCTTGTGTCCCGCCTCACACACAGTCACAGCGATAGTCATCATCTAATATTACATAAGATGTTGTTTAACCTGCTCATTACAGTCCTCCATGTACTACAACACACAGCACGTTTATACACCACAAAGTCCATGCTCCGATCCTCCTTACGGGCAGCATTAATATACTTTTTATCACACACTCAGACACAGAGACTGAGATCTTTTCCTCTTTATAAAAGGACATTTGCATGGCCGAGCCAGAAGAGACTACACAGCACAGCTAGAGGATATGATAATTAGACAGTGCAATTAGTGGAGATCACAATTAGACAGCACAGCTAGAGAACATAGCAGCACAGCTAAATGAGGGGATTAATAGAGAACACAACTAAAGGAGAGACAGCAAAACAATTTAGGAAGGACAGTTAGACTGCAGAGATAGAATTACAGGTCTGAAAAAAAGCAGCTACAAGGAAGAGACGGTGAGAGGACAATTAGACTGCATACTCCGGAGACAATCATTTAATGATATGTGTTTATAATATATTAAATGATGTCTCCTGGTGTCTTGTCATCCACTGACACAGAACATCCCTCCGGGCTGGAGCAATCACCCATAACAATGACTACAAATCACATTTTGTTTTGTGGTGCATTTGAATTGATGTCCCATTTAGTTTCCATTGCATCAGTTACAGAAACATTATGTAGAAGAGTAAAATATAACATAGGTGTCTGAACAAACATATTTAAGAATAATATTGGAGACTGCAGGAACGAGCTTTCAGCCTTGGCGGTTCCATCAGGTCACATTACTCAATTGCTAATAATTAACCCTGAAGAGAATGTACAACTGTGTGCGGCCGGAGCCCAGACCTCGCAATGGGTTCACCTCACAGAGGGGCACATTTATCAATATTCACATAAAGTGAAAAGTAGTTTTCAATCTTTATCGCAATGATAAGGATTTAACTATTTCTCTCATTTATGTACAGCCCTGGACTGGAGCAACTGCTGTTTCTGTGATGTAAAAAATCATACTTACCCCCCTCTTCCGAAGCGCTGTCTCCGGATCTTCTCCTCCTTCTTTTCATTCTTCAATTGTGCATGTCCAGTTCCAAGAACTGGACATGCGCACAAAGATCCCCTCTCTGTCTCTGCAACTATTGTTGCAGAGAGAGAGCGGTGAGTGACAGGGAGGGATCATGTGATCCCTCCACACATGCGCTGTCCAGCTCTGCTCTTCGGAGCAGAGCTGACAGCATTGG